>NW_011888783.1:37491726-37502761 GCF_000151845.1 Pteropus vampyrus | reverse complement strand
ATCATATTGTAAAATAATATTTGAGAAAAGTGGACTATAAAATGGTATGTATACTATTATTATCTTTCGCTAAGAAAATGTATATATATACATGAAAATTTTACCCAAAACTTATATGCCAAATATTAACAAATATTAAATTTCTGTATCTGAATTACTAGTGACTTTCTTCTTCCACCTTGGTCTTTTATTATTTTAAAAGATTTTTTTTTTTTTTATTGAGCATGAAATACATTTATATTTCACTAAAACGTTCTCAAAAACATAGTTCTCATTCATTTCTATCACTTACTATGCAGTGTATATAGAATTATTTAGTTGCAACCCCTGACTTATCTCTTCCTTCAGACTCACCCTCCACAGTGGGCTAATCCTCTAACCTCAAGATCCTCTAACTTGGGTTTTTCTAACTGCAGGCTGGGATCTATTTGTTTGGTGACCATAACTGTAATAAAAATAATGTTGTAAAATTAAAAAAGAGAAAGGTATTTCAGTATATATTCTGTAGTAAGAAATATATTTTGTTAAACTTTTTCTGTTTTACATATATGAAAATATATCGATTTGCATGGTAAAATGCATTTCTTACTCTGGAAGTAAGTCAGAAGAGTTTGAAAACTACTGGTTTAAGACAACCTATGTAAACTGAAGAAGAAAAGAAAGTAGAGGGATTAAAACAGTTTGCTCTAGAGTTCACCTAAATAAGAAGTGGCAGATTCAGGAGCAGTACTATTTGAAACTGTGGTGGTTATCTAAATCGTGCTGCCATATGGTACATTGTATAAATCAAAGAATAGCAGCTAGCTATAATGAATGCACTCATTATTTCAGAACTTTTTATCGTTTTAACTCAGCAGCTGTCCTTAATATGATAAATATGGCGCACTCTAGGAGATAAAAACAAAAAAAAGTAATCATTTACATAATTAATTTGATTATTTTAATAAACATTGTTTCTAGCCACTATAAAAACAAGGATACCAAAAAAAATCTATATTTTGCCTCCATTAGTATCAATTAGTAACATAGTCATTTCTCAATTATATCATTGCCTACCATGCATGTATCCAATAATCTGAAATTAAAATCCAGTATGCTGTGCCATTCTCATTAAATGCCTTACATCTAATCTGCTGCACTTGAGTTAGTGAAGGATATTGTTTTGGAAAGGTAATTAGCAATATTATTCCTTACAACATTCTATCTGCTACAGTAGAGAGTTTTAGAAGAAACCAGCAAATATTCTAATTGAACTATCCATTTGACATAAGCATTCGCACTGATACTGTTAATTATTCTCTGCTTTAACTGGTCAATTAAAACTGTAAAAAAGATGGCCAATGTGAAAGTAGTGTTTTTAAAACGTTGTCTCCCCATCATTTAACTCCAATAACTTAATAGTATCACTGTTTTCAAGTGCACATATCTTTCTTAAAATACAAAAAAAAAAAGCAATAGACTGTGTCATATGGTGACAAGTACAGTTCAAAGTGCTATTATCACTGTTCTCATGGTGATAATTAATCTTTTAGTCATTATCATAATGAGAAACCATGTTCAGAAAATGCTGATTGAAAAAATCAGATTTCAAACACAAGTCACTCATTGCCTATCAGCCAAATTGATTCTTACACTTATGGCAGATTAGCACGAACCCTTCCAAATAATTTATCCAGCCTACTCCAAACTTTTCTAGCCTTCTTATATTTCACTTTGTGATTTTTTAAATGGCCTGCTTTAACATGAAGTACCAGCACTATACTTTTATTTCTTAATTTGTGATGGCTCTTTCTTCCTAATCAGAATCGTTCCCTGATTTTGTTTTTAACATGGCCTATACTTCACCCCTTAACTAAAATAATTGGAATAAGACTGCAACTACATCTATGGTCAATTAAGTCTGAAAACTTTCAAATTTCTAAGTTTAACTTTATCAGCTTCAAAAGAATAGTTATTTTCACTTTGCCCAATGAAACCCACAAGCAAAGTTAATAATTCAAATAGACCTGGCTCCTAATTCCATTAGAAACATACGGGTGCAGAATAAGATGTTGCTTTTTTTTTTTCCAATATGATAAAACTCCAAGTGCTACAAATTTTTAAGTGTCAAATAAGTTAAAATGAGAGTTTTCTGATTTTTATTTAAAATTTCAGTTCTACGTCGGCAGGTTGGATATTTCCACAAAGATGTCCTGTAATTATCTTATAATACTCACCAACTCCCTCAGTTTTATCTTAACTTTGCTCGCCCTCCAATCTCTGTCTCCCCTTACATTCTAAATTTTAAAGCTTGAGTGTTATATTGAAACTATTTTTTCTCTTTGGCAATCATATCCAACTGGCATGCACAAGAGCATGCACTCATCCAGTAATCAAGTTACACTGCAGTATCACTTGTTACTCTTTCCTAAAGTCCTGTGAAGTCATGGATAGTATCACATAATAAGAAACAAGGAAAGAGTGAGAATTCAGAGTGCTACACAAATAAGATTAAAAATGTAATGGCTTAGAGGGGAGAGAAGGCATGTTTACAAGACAAAATCTCAAACTTCCTTAAGGAAAATAATACATAAGTTTATTCATGTAAGTACTTTTATACCAAAATGTCCATAGAAAAGGTTTTGGGGTTTTTTTGTTTGTTCGTTTGTTTGTTTTTTAAAAAAGGACAAGAAAGGTAAAAATGAAATCAAATGGTTGGTTCAATTTCATTCCCAGGACCAAGAAATGAAAATTCTATGATGTGGCTGACTGATGGCTCCAGCCTCAGGAATCAAAGCAGCATAAACTACTGTTGGGATATTTCAAACTCTTAAGTTTACAATTCTTTAAAGATCTTTCTATATTAACCCAAATTATAATTATATTATAATAAAATGACAACAATATCACCAGCTTAAGCAAAGCATAATTTATTGGAATTTGGGATTAGGATCATTCCTTCTCTATGAACCATTTCTCTAGGGATACCTTCTTAAATCAAAGACTCATTCTATATGCCTATTTATTATTACAATTTAATAATATTCTGTGTCAGCTTGCAGAATAAAACTGTTATAAATTGCATTTACATCTTTTATCAAGCCACTTATGTTATTGATTATTTAATGATAAAACCTATTGCCTTACTTATATGGAGTATTTAAAATTGAGTTTGAAGATGGCTAATGCTCTCCAATGTGCTTACTCAACAGTGCTAACCTTAATTCTGACCATCCATGTAAACTGGAATTTTGAATTTGTGTAAGCAAGAACTGGGGAGGGGTTCTCTCCAAGTCAATAGTAACTTTTTGCATTCTAAAGATTCCTTAGTTCTTTATTCTAGCTGTCTTTTGCACATAGCCATATATTAACATAGAACAATTTTGACAGTCCTTTGGCTAGGCATTCAGGAGCTAGCTAGCCTATCTCTTGGGTCAATAAATTCTGCCCAAAACATCCTGACTAATTCAGCTAATGGATACTTAGAATCCGTAGAGTTGAGGCGACTGTCAAATTGGACAGCTGGGGGATCATTATGTACTCCCATCATAACTAATCAAAAGTCTAAAAGTAGGACTCGAATTATTGGCTGCTATTATTTGGATGACTATCTTCCTCTGCCACTGTAGAAAAGGAAAAAAAAAAAAAAAAAAGCACACATTTCTATTCTTCATCCTAACAATGAGGCAGTTTCACATGCTAGTCTTCCAAGCTGACAAGATCTGGTATACTTTTGACTTTACCTGTTCCCTTACCTTCCAGTGACTTCCTTAATCTATTTGATTTGATTTTCTTTTAAAACATTATAGCCCATATTTCTGTGGGACAAGGACACACTTAACACACTCTCATAGTCAATTAAATTCTCCTAAGAGCTCTTAGTATGAACATAAAATAATGAATAGGGTGCTAGAATGATCATAATTAACACAAATAAATACAAGATTTGATGACTATGTGGAGCTATCCTTCCTCTTTCTCTCTTTTCTGCTTTCTTTTCATTCTTTTCTTAGTTCTTTCCCTTCTTAAATTAGGCCTAAAGGTTCACCTTCAGCACACCAATTTATGGGGTAGTAGACGAAGAAGATGTGTGTAGGGTAAAGTGGCAGTGGTCCAGAACAGGTGTTCAGTGCCTGAGCAGAGTAAAGGAGGCAACCATGTGGAAGGGCAGCCCAGGGAGAGATGTCAGATATAGCAGGGAAAGGAAGGCAGGCTTGCATAACAAATGCCCATTATTTAGCATTAAAGCTCAAGCTATGCCAACAGGGAGTCCATAACAGGGAACAAGTACAATGGAGAGAGTAGTTTGTATACATATAGAGGTTTAATCAAACAAGTATATTGAGGATAATGGTAGGCAGGTTTCTCACTGTAGAAAAAGCAATTTGTAAATACGAAAAAGTAAAAAACAAACAAACAAAAAAACTAGAATAACCCCTGTGATAATGGACTGGAATTAGAGTTAGTGGAAATACTGATATGGATGTGCATACACACATACACTTACAAAAAAAAAAGTCATATATATGTAACAACGTAGTTGTATATAGAAAAATATAGCTATAAACCAGATATATACCAGATGTAGATCAACAATATAGTATATATTAGTATATGTGTACCACACACACACACACACACACACACACACACACACACACACACACATTTCCTAGCTTTGCCCACTGCAGGGCTTAGAGCAATGATACCCCAATTTCAACAAAGAATTATAGAGAAATTAGATCTTGACTTTACATATCACCTACTAAAAGAGAATGAGAGCCCTTTGAAGAAATGCCTGTTTCCAGGACTGGAGCAGGAAAGTACAAGATAAGCCAAGAAATCTTGGTCTGCCAAATAAAAAAAGTGATAGTAATGAATTAGAATCCACTGAATAAAATAGGAAATCATAAGCCCATATAGATATAAATGAATAGATGGATGAAGAAATAAATAAATGGGGACCATATTACATCATTTGAAAGTACTTGCTCATAAAATACTTATTAAGACCAAGGGTAGAAATGGTGTAGCAAACTTGTAAGATTTGGAAAGAATCCTTTGAATAATCATGCAAAACCAATGGTGGGATGCATGTAGTATGCCTACTTCATGAATTCTGATAAACACAACTTTGAGTAAGCGATAAAATGAACATTTAAGTAAAGGACAAACAGAAATTCTGAACTGTTGAATAGAATGTAATGAGAAAACCAGAGTCAATACTTTGACACACCTTTTAATGATGTATAATCTGGATCGAATCATGAGAGCCAATCCAAATGGAAAGACATTCTGCAAAATAACTAGCCTGTAATCTTCAAAAGGTCATGAAGGTCAAAGCTTGAGGAAATGTTTTAGATTGAAGGATACCAAGAAAATATAATTAAATGCACTACTTGACTCTGACCTACATCCTTGAGAATTAAATGGAAGTGATATATCAAAATTAAGTTCCTAGTTTTGATGGCTGTATTGTGGTCATATAGGAAACAAATACTAAAATGTTAAGGGGTAAAGGGACATGAGGCAACAACTTATATTAAAATGGCACAAAAAAACAAAAAGTTATCTGTACCATATTTGCAACTTTTCTGCAAATTTGTGACTTCTTCCAAACAAAAAATAAATAAATAAATAAATAAATAACAACTGTATAAGAGAAATGAATAGAAGATAATCAAGAAATGATTACATGGTATATCGGTTTCCCAGCACTACTCAATCTCGTATGTGCCTCTATAAATGTGCTTACCACGTTGCATTGAAAAAAATGTGTGTAATTGATTGCTCTCCTGCAATCTACTCTATGATATATATTTATGTCTTCGCTGCTTAAAAGAGCTCATATCTATGCTTGAATAGATTGTGCTTTGTTCATAATTGGATTATAAATAACTGACCTTGGTTTGCCGCCTTTTACTTTTAAAGAGAAAAATTCAACATGCTTTAAAGAAATTAGAGAAACTCGAAATGACTCAACACAAGTACATTCCACCAATGCACAGAGTAACTGCATTGGTTTCTTAGAATTATTCAGAAAATTCTTTCCAAATTTCCCAAGTTCTGTGTGTCATTTTCTAGACAACAGCTGCGTAAAACATTAAAAATTGTTTCTTAAAAAGAAGTCAAATATACTAAAAGAATCTCCCAGCTTGTAAACTATGCTAAAAATTCTCCAAAGAGAAGCTTGTTTCAGTGGTATCATACTGATCAGGTAATGTTTCCACTCTGTTCCTACTTTTGCTAACTGGTAAAATAAAGGTATTGGATTAGATGATGTCTAAGATGTCTACTTTACTCTTTATGATTTTATTCCTTATTTATCTTGTTCAAAATTCTGATGCAATCAGGGTTCACATTAACTATAAGTTATATACATAAGAGAAAATATTCATTTGCCTTTTGGGCATCAAATAATCTCATGATCTGACTTTAAAATAAAAATTTAATAATAGCCAATTGCATTTTGTATTTTTATTTGTATAAAACTGTGTGTCTCATATTTTATCAAAATACTACATGTCAAATGTCAAAACATACTAGGATAGGATAACCTTCTCTGATTCCTATTACATTTCTCACCTTGCAACTAGTTAAATAACACTGTTCAATAAGTTCAAGAACAAAACAAAGTTTTCTGTCTTTCTTTTATGCCTGTTGCTTATTTTAAGTTGAACATCTCTAAGATCCTGCCTTTCTCACTGTAACTTCAGTAGATTGAGGAACCATCTACAGACTTAAAACCATTTTCTGGACTAATTTTGAGTTTAGCTTCAGTTGCCCTTAGCCCTACCCCCACCTCCTGCATTATGTCTTCTGATTTCTACGGACTATTTTATTCTAAGATACTGTGTAATAATAAATTACAATAATAGCAATCAAAGTCATGGGGAGCAAAATAATTTTCGATTGCAGCCCATGCTTGGCTCTCAATAGCATGGCAGAAGGATAGCCTGAAAAGCACAACAATTCAGAGAAGTTGCCAGCAGATCCCATTGTCCTTTCAGTTTCTAATGACACTGAAGTATTTCCATGATTAAAATTTAAAGGCTTCCCAGTAACCAAGCAATTTGCCCAAAACTCCTTATCTAGCACTCACCAAGAAGACTCTGATTTTAATATACTATTAATCAAGCTCCAGCCAAGTTTACCACTGATACTTTCAATTAGAGACAGACTAGCTTCATCCCTCTCAGTATGTATAGATGAGGGAAATTCTTTTTCTGATTAGTCAGTTACTCAGCAATGCAATAAACCACTAACTTGGTTTAGACACACATTGCTAAGACACTAGTTGTAGATTTGATAACAACCAACCAAACCATTACAAACTACATTAAGTTATTAATCATTTCTAAGAATGATTATAAATCTGAATTCCTTGGTGTTCATTGTCAACAATGAGTTATTAGTATTATAAAGCTTGCATTCATTAAAACACATGTTGAAACATGCTTTACAATATAAAAATCAACTAAGGAATTTATTTCAGGAAAATGATAATGGATATATGTAAAGATTTATCTGTTTGTTTCAATGTAGTTAAAAATACCAAAGAATTATTCAAAATAGGGAATTGATTATATAAATTATGAACCATGCCTCCAAAATAATTGAATAACATGTTTATAAAAACTTATTTAATAATATGGAAAACACTCATATTAAGAGAAAAAAAGCCAATTTATTGTTAAAATATATGCGAATGCAAAAAAAGAAACCTGCAAAGTATAATCATCTACATATGACCGGTGCTTATCTTATGATGCTTATGAGTCATATTTATGTTCTTAATTCTTCATTTTCAACAACAAATACACATTGCATTGTAATAAGATAAATGACATTAATTAACTCATTCCATACATAAGAATGCATCTACATAGCCAAGAAAATATTTCGCCCTCTCTTTTTTTCCTCAATATTTAATATACTACCATAATGACTACTATACCAAGTCACATGATTCTTTTAAAAATATGTATGGATAGCTGTTGTATAATATTTGATGTTTGTGACAATAATGTAGTCGGTGTGCATACACCTTAGTTAATGAAGATGACCACTAACTTATCTTTGTCAATTCAATAAATAAAAATAATAATTTTGTTGATTTTTTTTCCCATTGGATTTTTGGCTTTCTACATAGGAAGTCATTTCAAAATATAATTAAAGTCAAGGAATTTTATTACATGTGCCTGATATAAAGTACAGGATGATTTTAAATAATAAGTAACTGTATGGCAGTATTCACTAGTGAAAATAAGATGAAATAAAAAAAATTATACTGAACCTGCACAGCTTGAGCTTAAAAAATTATAATTATATATTACCTTATATATTATAATTATATATTCTTTTATATATTATTATATATTCTCTTATATATTCTTATAATATTAAATTATATATTATAAATTATATATTATCTTAAATTTATATATTATAAATTATATATTATCTTAAATTTTGATTATTTATACTAACTAATGATCCACACAGTAATACAGAAGAAAAATACATTTCTGTAAAGTATTTTAGCCACAGAAATGAGAAACCTTTAATTCTGGAGGCACATAGTCTCATTACTGTTTTATGCTAAATTGAAGCAACAGTAATATAATTGAAAAAATAGTTTCTTATCAGTAGAGGTTATTCATTAATATGTTACTGAATGTAGTTTATATTCATATAAGATTTTACCAAGTTCTTATAACCTATTGCAACTAAATCTCAAAAAAAACAAACATTGAACTTTATATTAATCTGTAATATGAAAAAAATGATGTGTCAGACACCACATGAGAAAATTTTCAGTTTCACTAATGAGAAGTAAGCACATAAGAACATATTACTTTTAATTTTAAGCTATAATATTAAAGATTTATTTGGTTATTATTTTGATGATAATATTTAATGTTGTTAGAGATGTGGGATTCTAAGTTTTCTCTCATTTCTAGGGAAAAGGACAACTATTTAGAAATGAAATGAAGAAATGTGGACCAAATTTCAAAGTATCCATGCCATTTGAGCAAATAATCCCACTTCTGAGAAAATTAAGCCTAAAGAATTTGAAATATAGGAAGAATTTATGAATAAAAATGTCCATTCCTTTATTTTTTACAACTAAAAGATATAACTTACTATGTATTAATATCAAAATGTGCACTTAAAATTCACAAATTTAATAAAATGTTTCATTAATAGTTATTTTAATAGTAATAAAACATATTATGTTATATAATATTTTACTACTTATAACACAGTGATGCCTTTTTAAAAATATGTAGAAGATGAAAGTAAAGTGAATAAAAAAGTTAACTGTAGTTATTTTGCAAAAGTGGTATTAAAGGTGATTTTAAAAATATTTCTTATTCATTGTAGCTTTTACATTTTCAACAGTGAGCAAATGTTGCTTCTTTAAATAGAAAAAATAAAACTAATTGTTTTAAAACGAATGTTACCTAAATATTTACTAGACTTATTTTACATTGAGCTTGATTTTGCAATATTTATTCATTTGAGGTTCTCCAAAACATTTGAGTTTCAAGAACACTAAGACCAACATAGAGATAAAATAAAATTTTCTACAAACCACATAAAATATTTTGCATATTTGATTTAATTTATCCATTAATGTTAGATTTGTAAAAATTATATTTGGAAAGTTTGAATTTCATTATGGAGCAAAAAATTGATAGAAAAACAATCACTTTTTAGTTTTAGACATGCCCGATGATTTTAATCTGTATGATTACAATGATTTATTATCCATATCATGATCAGTAACTTGGATTTTAAAACACTTGGCAGTAGAGGGTTTATTAGCCCTATCTCAAGTAGACTCACTTTTAAGATGTACTTATGCTGTTGGGACAGGTACCTGAATAAATTTTGTTTCTTTTTCCAGTCTCTTTTCTAAAAACTATGGTCTAAGATTAACAATTTTCTTTCATAATTAAATAAGATGATAGACTAACGCATTTTAACCAAATATAAATATACTATTTATGTGAGCATATGACACTCATTAAAAACATGTAAATGTCTAACTGTTAATATACTTTATTATATACCATGAAAGATTTCTTGGGGCCTTTTTCTACTAATTCTATACAAAATAAAGAAAGCCTTATTTTTCTGTGAGCTTTTATATGACATTATAACAGTGTACAACCCCTGCATATAACATTAGATGACAAAATCCTTAGCACCAGAAACTAAAAATGCAAAGAAAAAAATAGATAAGAATTAAACTAAAACTGTAAAATCATAGGTAGTTTGGACCACTTCCAAGAAAAAAAAAAAAACCTGCACATTTTGCAACCATTATTTTCTTTTTTGTTGCTGTTTTGTTTTCGAGTTTTTTTGGTAAGTTTATGTGAACACCAAAAAATAATTCTCTACCCATTCTGAGCTGATTGAATTATGTGTCCTTTACTTAGTCTTATTTACATAGGACTTTGAAATCTAATAACTAAGTATTTAACTATTTAAAAATACTCTCCATTTCTCTCTTCTTAGAAGATTAGATTAATAGAAGCTACTGAATGATGCCACACACCTGTGTTTCATAATGACCTTACATAATAAATAAGCAATCACACACACATATACTGAGTAAACAGAGGTAAGTATCCATGACCTAAAATGCAGTAAAAATTAATTCATTAATCTATATTTCATAATGAAAACTGATATCTTATGTTACATATATACTCGATTCAGACATATTCAAGTCACATATTTCATAAAAAATTTGATTCCTCCTATAACCTGAACCTTCATTAGTCTGCAAATTTCCTCTTCATTAAGGAGAATTCTCAAGTTTGTGTAAGAATGCTAAGTAAATCTTACTATGTAGACTATTTAGGCAACTGTCTACAGTCTAAAACAATGTTGAGTTTTACTCTGCATTACCTTCCCACAAAATGCACAGCATTAACCAGTTCTTTTCTGTCAACTAGCAATTTTTGGCAGATCCTTTTGCATGATTCATGAACGACCAGTAAAAGGCTAATTGTTCAAATTAATTTGCGTAAATGACTAAGCA
>NW_011888783.1:37483198-37491676 GCF_000151845.1 Pteropus vampyrus | reverse complement strand
CATTTTAACCAAATATAAATATACTATTTATGTGAGCATATGACACTCATTAAAAACATGTAAATGTCTAACTGTTAATATACTTTATTATATACCATGAAAGATTTCTTGGGGCCTTTTTCTACTAATTCTATACAAAATAAAGAAAGCCTTATTTTTCTGTGAGCTTTTATATGACATTATAACAGTGTACAACCCCTGCATATAACATTAGATGACAAAATCCTTAGCACCAGAAACTAAAAATGCAAAGAAAAAAATAGATAAGAATTAAACTAAAACTGTAAAATCATAGGTAGTTTGGACCACTTCCAAGAAAAAAAAAAAAACCTGCACATTTTGCAACCATTATTTTCTTTTTTGTTGCTGTTTTGTTTTCGAGTTTTTTTGGTAAGTTTATGTGAACACCAAAAAATAATTCTCTACCCATTCTGAGCTGATTGAATTATGTGTCCTTTACTTAGTCTTATTTACATAGGACTTTGAAATCTAATAACTAAGTATTTAACTATTTAAAAATACTCTCCATTTCTCTCTTCTTAGAAGATTAGATTAATAGAAGCTACTGAATGATGCCACACACCTGTGTTTCATAATGACCTTACATAATAAATAAGCAATCACACACACATATACTGAGTAAACAGAGGTAAGTATCCATGACCTAAAATGCAGTAAAAATTAATTCATTAATCTATATTTCATAATGAAAACTGATATCTTATGTTACATATATACTCGATTCAGACATATTCAAGTCACATATTTCATAAAAACTTTGATTCCTCCTATAACCTGAACCTTCATTAGTCTGCAAATTTCCTCTTCATTAAGGAGAATTCTCAAGTTTGTGTAAGAATGCTAAGTAAATCTTACTATGTAGACTATTTAGGCAACTGTCTACAGTCTAAAACAATGTTGAGTTTTACTCTGCATTACCTTCCCACAAAATGCACAGCATTAACCAGTTCTTTTCTGTCAACTAGCAATTTTTGGCAGATCCTTTTGCATGATTCATGAACGACCAGTAAAAGGCTAATTGTTCAAATTAATTTGCGTAAATGACTAAGCAAGAGATAACAAAATTACATCTGCACTTGTTTGGCAAAGATTCAATAGCAGCGGCCCTGTACTGCCAGCTGCTTCCAGACAACACTCTTGCAGAAATTAAAAGCTACAAATATTAATTAATACACTTTTTTGGTACGTTAATTTGCACTGAAAGGTTCCGGAGTGCAAAACTGCTGAGAAGATGAACCATGATAATTAGAATTAATGGGATGGATGCATGTTTTTTGCAGCTGAAGTTTTAAAAACCCATGAATGGAACTGGGAACTTGAAACTGACATTCCCATAAATCTCTATGATAATGCAGCTATTACTATTAGAAGGATTAAGTACTATGGCTCCAGAGTTATCCATCACATGACATGTTATATCCCATCTGTCATTGCAGTAGCTAAGACATGATAGCCGCCCTTGAGGAAGCTCTATGAAAAGCTTTGGGAATTCAAGGAATTGTAGTGATGACTGTCAAACTAGAAAATGAATAGCTCAAATCTCTGACATCCAAACAGAAATAATAGCCAGCACTCTGTATTTGTCAGCTTAGTATTTTGCAAATACCCTAACTCTCATATCTATATTTAAATTTAGATAGATAATCTGAATTATAGATACATCAGACCTTAAAAAGAGTAGTAAAATGTCACAGATTTTATCTTTAATTTACGTATAACTTTAGGACTATGAGCTCCTTGTAGAATAGTTATTACTGATTTCATTATTATGTATAAAACCATTTTAGGAAAATCTTACAGTTGACATAATAGTAAATATGTTGAAATCATTCTTGATACAAAATTACTAAGAAGTGAAAACTAAATGTTTAGTCAAACATCAGGCCTTCAGTTTTATCCATTGATTTACAAATGCTATAGTTCAACTGATGGCATGAAACTTCACAAAAATTGCTAATGTATACTACATAACTATATATATATAAAGAAGCCTACCTTCTTTGCTTAAAAAATAAAAATGAAATTTGCATGCCTTACAGAATAAATTCAACACTTAAATTATTTAATTATTTTCTACTTTAGAAAAGACAGCATCTGAAAGCTGGAGAGTAATTGTTTTGCAGCATTCTAATTTGGATCAGTTAACACCTTTCTAGGAGTATTGTAACCATACTAGAATACTGCATTTAATGAGAGATTATGAGTAAATGAAAGGGAGATTTAAAATTTAAAAATTCATATATTGAATATTTAGAAAATAACCTGATTTAAATCAGGCTGGCCTTGTGCATATGGGTGAAATAAATTATAGGCCTAAGAAAATCTCATTACTATGCAAACCTGAACCCTAAGATGTTTATTCATTTTATTGTGTGGTTTTTAATATGTATTCCTTAGACGGCTTTTCCAAATATTGTCTTTCTCTAAAATTGTGGAAAGCTTTATTTTTTCTCCCTGAAGAAATGCCTGATTGCATTATTATATTCTCAAAGGTGTTAAGACCTAAGTTTAAACTCAAGGCTTTGATCTCTTAGAGTGGATACATAAGCACTGCCGGGAAGCAGCAATACATGAAACTGCTAACAGTTATTCACTGTCCTTGGAAAGTGACTGCTATCCTTCCTTGATAAGAGTCTCCATAGAGAGCTGCCAGGAGGATACTGATGTGATCCTAGCCAGAAAGAAGTGTCCTGAAGTGGAGAACAAGGATCAGAATCAGAAGACTGTGAGCCCCGAGTAAACCTTGCCTACCTTAGAGTTGTGCTCAGAAACTGTGCTGCTTTTGAAGAATGATAAAGAACATAAGTAATTCATTCAGTGGGGGAAAGGTCACGCGGTGACATAATAGTTTAAGTATTTTGATGACTCATTGTCATAAGGGACTACAGGTTTGACTTACTAGAGAATGTCTTAGTGACAAGGCTGAGGAAACCTGATGATACACCTTCAAGAATGGAATTAGAGGATGTATCTCTGGGGATGAAGAAGAACTGAGTCATCTGCTTGCTCTATCATAATAGACATTTTTCAAATATTGTTCCCCAACAGAGGAATTTATAGTTATAAAAAGAATATATTCAGATATATTAGGTAATCTTTTCGATAAGTTCTTTAAATGGCCTTCTAATAGATAGAATAAAAGCTTTTTCTTTTTTGTTAGAATAGAGAAGGTGACATATCAGGGCATTCATCTACTCAACTGACAATATCTATGCAAAAACTCTAGAATGCTATCATGTAGTACTCATTCATATTGTCCATCATGGGCTGTCCCCATTATTTACCAGGTACACTAGTCTAGACTTAGAAACATTCCCATTTCACAGGTCTTTGTTAATCATCAGGATTCCTATCTCATACCAAAAATTTCACAAAATGTAAACAAGTTACTGAATATGTCTTTGGAAATTCAATAGGTTTTGTTTAACCAAAAAAAAAAAAAATGTTTTTATGAGCCCTTTAGTAATACACTACTTAAAATTGTTAAAATGTGTACCACTTTCTAATTTCTAGAATCAAATGTGTTTTTAATATGCTTCATTATCATGTATGTGTGAAGTTAAGATGCATCTATATCTTTAATATTCATAATTGATTTGAGGTTACTTATCAAAGTAGTTAAAACATTTTATCAGAAGCATATTCTATTTTCTCCCACTGGGAATAAGTTTCTACAAATATATGTAATGTCAGAATCATATAAGCTCTATTATTTTGTGGGTGCCAGTTTAGAATAGTGCTTGATACAAAGTATTCTGGTTTTTGTTTTTTGTTTTTTGTTTTTTGTTTTTTAATCAGGGCACAATTATTGGTCCTTGTTTAAACATTATGACATTGCCCATAAAAATTTAGCTATTTCTATTACCACCTTATTTGTAAGAAAATATTTCAGGAAATAATATATATCACATGCATCAACAATCCAATTTTAAGAGACCCCTATTACACAGAAAAATACACTTGAATATACAGGAAAGCAAGCACCATGTAGATACTTTATTTTTTCGGGCAAATTGTCAAAAGTTGAGAGAAAATAGCTCTACAACAAAATAAAAACAATTTAAACAAAATTAAAACCAATATTTTTAAATAATCACATTCCTATCATTGATATCCAATTTCCATTTTATTTTTAATGCCCCTTGAAAAAATAGTTCATTAATAAAACTGAGACTTTTCTCACAAAAATCTCCTGAATTCACTTTTTCATATTAGTTTCATAAGTCAAATCAAACACATATATACAATTTTTTTCTACTTGGAAGATCATACCCAATAAAATCTATAAGGCTATTCATAAATAACTGCAGGATGAAGTCTCCTGGCCTGATAACTTACATTTAAAATTTTACTATATTTTTCAGAGAAAATAATATCTCATCTGCCAGTGTGTTTCTTTCACCTAAAATGCTTTCTGAACAAATGTCTGCCTTTGGAAGGACCTACTTTAAAAGAACAATGCATATCTACGATCTCTATTAGCCATTCTACTTTAAAATTATCTTTCTAGCCTGTTCTCTCTTACACTCTGCATAATTTATAGAGCAATGATGTATGCTCTCCTTTGGGATATTTATTGTTTTACTATCTTAAACAATTATTTAAATAATTTGTTCTTATTTATCTTTCCATCAGTCTTATTATCAGACTGCCAACTAGGTTGTAAACTCTTTAAGAATAGGGCCTCAAACTCACATGATCTTATACTTCTCAATAGTCACCATAATCCCTAATGAATTTTGTCTGGATTTGATTTATCTAGCATTTAGAAGAGCACCTAAGCTCACGCTGACCCTCATTCTCCAGAAAATTTTCTGGTTAAAAGTCACCCCATATCCACTAGCACATAATTGTAAGGCAGAAACCTGTCTCTCATGCTGAAAAGAGCACCATATTGAAGCTAGAAAATCAAAATTTTATTCCCATCAGAAATTGGACATTTATAACTGAGGGTTCAGTTTCTAAAAATCCTTAGAACCGAGTCAGTGTAACTACAGTAGTTTAAACAGAATATTTGTGACAACTTCTAGCTAAGGTTCCAGCATCCGAATACTTTGTTGTTTACCTACTTCTTGGGTTCCATACGCTGGCTAGTTTTTGTTTTTCTTTTTTTTCTTTGATTGATTTTAGTTGTATTTCCAGTTAATTATAATTCTAAGAAATATAACTAACACATACAACACCATTTTCACTAAAGTCAGCTTTATAAAGGGACCCTCAAGTTAGAATCTTGGCTTCAAAATAAAGAATATGGTTTTTTACAACCAGTTTTAAGAGGAAAGAACAATTATGAAATTCTTTTCCAGAAATGAATAAAAATGCCCACTTTGCTATATATAAACATTCTAAGAATTGTCAATACTGTCAAAGAAAAATGGAAAATATCTTTGAATATGCATTACATCAAGATTTAGTACATGCATTTAATCAAAATATTCAGTCTGGTTAAAATATATTTGAAGAATCTCATTCACACTTGCTTCACTCTTATATTTACCTTTACCTCAGGGTAGGTAAGCGAATTTTCTTCTACTAGCTAGAATTCTCAAACAAACATCAAAAAAAAAGCTGGTCTGTGGAAGTGATTTAATCTCCCTAAATTCTCCATTGTATTTTCTATGATCTGTATTTTGATTATGAAAAATCAATGTCCCATATTTATTATATCTTAGAAAGTAAGAACTCCATTATCCCATTAGTGGATGGGAGAAAATAATGCAATAAAATGAGGAAATCAAATGATACATTTGGGATGGGAAACAAGGGTATATTGAGGGAAAGCATTTGTCATGAGAGAGACTATTGCTTTCTGGGAGAAGCACATAGACTCTATACAGAGAAAAGTTCTTTTTTTATAAGGAAGGCAGAAAGAATAGAAACCATTGTTTTGTGAGTTCATTTCTTGAACCTTTATTGCTTTGGTTTCTTAAATCAAGATACTGAAATTCATATTTAGAAATAAAAAGGTTTCACACACAGTCACTAAGGTTATCACTCCATGGGAAAAAAATGTTTGGCATGGCTATGTATAAATTATCTAACATATTAAGATTTATGATATTATGAATAGAAGTGGCATTTTAACGCCTCGTAATTTTTTGGGAAGCAGTCTAGTGAAATAATGAAAAATAAGAAGCTTTAAATTTCTCCACCAACATGTGGCTATGCTAGAGTTTTAACAATCAAAATAGCTATTGTTCAGTCCAGGTAGGCAGACTAGTTATAGGATACTAGATGGAAGGGCTAAAAAGATATCATATTTCTTCAATACAATGCACTGTGACTGAATGATCTGCTACAATGCTTTTGGCAACTCTTTCTCTGAAGTTCGACTTAAAAAAGGAAAATGAATAAAGCCTGTGTACCATTTACCAGTAATAATTCACCCTAATCTTGCCGAGGAAAGAGCTGTTACAAGCTTTCCAATAATTTTGTGTTTTTGTCATCCTAACACTTTTCAAAGAAAAGCTTTCATTTTTTGCAAGAACATTAGAATAAAATTCCTTCTGAGATTACTTTACATTTCCTATTCATAAGCCTCAAATAATAGCACACCAGAGTAACAGCAGTAGCCTAATATATTCACCACATGTCTGACCACTGATTACCCTTTATTTAGAGAAATATACTTAAGATCAGGTATGGGTTTCCTATAGCCATGTGGCAAAATGGAAAAATCATTGTTCTGGGAGCAAGACTCCTCCAATGGCTGGCTCTTGGGTGATCTTGAAAAAGTCATTTAAATTCCCCTAGGCTCAGTAAATGCAGCCAACTTATGGGGCCATGCAAACTTTATATTCTCGCCTCCTTCGTAAAATCAGTGTGATTAAGGTTGAAAGTTGATTTTATCTATTCAAAAGAAAAGAGATACTAAAGAAATTGCTACTTCCATCTATTGGAATAGGTAATTTAATTTACATGTGTTTTGCTCTTGATGATACAGAAGTAACAAACTGAGTGATTATGCCCATGCTTTATTTCATGTACCAAGCATTAACCATGGTGGTAGCAGACTCTCCTTCTCTGGGCCACAAAAATGAGTTTACACTGCTTCCATTAACAGATTTACACAACTAGACTTTATGTTTTCATCATGTGTAAAAGCTACCAGAAGAGGTTTGAAACCACAAACTTTCAGAGAGTAGGAGGAAACTAAATATTATTTAAAAAAAAAAAGGCAATGCATGGAAAACCAGAAAGGGAAGTAAGAAAGAACATAAATAAGACAAGCAAAGATAAAGGGTAGTCATAGGGTCTCCAGTTACCATCTAACATGTCAGAAATATTAGGAATTCAATCAGATATTTTTAACAATTGTCTTTCTTAGAATACTAATAGGATGATATTAATGACTTTTTGCCCATACTTACTTATGGTTTTCTTTTTTTTTTCCTCTCAATATTAGTCCCCCATCATTCAAGGAGAAATAAAATATCACTGACGAAAAGCCTGGATCTGGCTTTCTCAAGAGTATTTGAGCCTGAAAAGTGGTTGCATACTTGTCACATTTAGTCCATTTCTAAGCTTGAGGTAGAAATACAAACATATTGTTAAACAAAGCCTTAGCAAGACTAGACTGTGATTCAAACTGTCCTTTTTGTTCAACACCTTTTAGTGAGTAGAAGTTGCCAGAAGCAATGAAAACTGGGATTAAAAAACAAAACCAAGTGCCCAATGGAGCACTGGCTCTTTGAAACTAGTGGTATTTTCTCTAAGAAGCAATTGAAATAAAGAAATTTATCATTGCTTCAGTTCAAGGAATAGAGAAAATGTATATTGAAAAGTGAGAAAAAAGAATTAACTAATTTAAAAAAAAAGAGAAGTAACATTCTGGTAAGGGCAAAGTAATGAGCTAAGAGTTTAAGATATTTTACAGTAAATAGTTTGGTAGTATGTTATAATGTAGTTTTCTTTGGTTTGTTTCTCAGTTTCTTCTATTGTAGCTGTGTACTTCCTGAAATAAAATAATTATGATCAGTTAGGTTTGAATCTATATAAATTGTAAAATACCAGCTTTAATTTTCATAGAAAATAGGTTATGTTTAATACTATGTAACTATTTAGTGAATAAATCATTGTAGTAGTCTGCAAGGGCTGCCATAACAAAATACTACAAACTGGTATAGCTTAAAGAATAAAAATTTATTTTCTCACAGTTCTGGAGGCTGGAAGTTCAAGATCAAGGTGCTGGTAGGGGTGGTTTCTTGTGAAGTCTCTCTTCTTGGCCTGCAGGTGGCTGTCTTCTCACTGTGTCCAGGAATTAGCCAGCTGGATTGTTGGAAGTCATATAACCATAAACATAGAATACTTTTGACCTAGTCCTACTGGGTTAATTTTTCTGTCTCTTCAATATTTAAGGTCAGGAATCTTTCCCATTGAGAAGCCTTTCTTAACTATGAACCCAGGTGGAATTAGATGCCTCTGAACAGTATTTAATTGCATTTATACAATTAAAAT
>NW_011888783.1:37478294-37482938 GCF_000151845.1 Pteropus vampyrus | reverse complement strand
ATTTTAATTGTATAAATGCAATTAAATACTGTTCAGAGGCATCTAATTCCACCTGGGTTCATAGTTAAGAAAGGCTTCTCAATGGGAAAGATTCCTGACCTTAAATATTGAAGAGACAGAAAAATTAACCCAGTAGGACTAGGTCAAAAGTATTCTATGTTTATGGTTATATGACTTCCAACAATCCAGCTGGCTAATTCCTGGACACAGTGAGAGACATAGATATATTTTATGATTCTGCCTCCTTCTCTATTCCATAAGCTCAACAGAAAAAAAAAAACTGTTAAATTTATAATTCGAATAATTTAGGGCTTGTATATTAAGTAAATTGGGAGGAAATATATTTGACTGACCAGCCAAAGTAAATTAACTAACTTGAAATTAAAACTTGAGTTTGCTCAAAAACATAGAGACCTTTTATGGAATGTATCTACACACAAAAATGGTGGCTCTATATGCATAAACATTAACATATGTTTCTTTTTTCCCCTTAAAATAACTGCTTATTCAACAGAATGCAACTGTTTTGTTTGTTTTCAACTAGTATTGGGAGTATAAACATAGTCTGAATCTGAATTAGTCTGAATCTAATCTAAACTCTACACCTTTAACTGGCAATTACAATGATGTAGCTTTCTCTATTGTCACATCACAGCATGAGTTTGTAAAGCATTTATTTATAAATCATTTGGACTTGTAGTTATTAGCATGTAAAAGTTATAAAAATATTTAAAATATCTCAAACGTAACATCGAGTTTTAGCAAAGGAAGGTTTTGCTACACATTTAAATGCCTGAAATGAGGCACATAATAAAGAGCCTGGTAAACCTTTTACTTTGACATCACTGAAAATGGCTATAAAATCTGATGGAAACACTGAAAGATTACCTCTGAGGGGGATGTGGGATCCATTTTGCTTTTAAACTGACCCTGAAGATGTGTCAAAACATTTGTAATGTCCACAATAAAGAGTCAATGATATGGCTAGAAGACTTCTTGAGCTTGAAATAAAACATTGTTTAGTGATTCTACTCATTTTGTGTGATGGGGTAGAAACTAGTGTAGAGAAAGGGTCTTTCAATTTTCTTGTATCTATACCTATTAATCACCACATCTAAATTATCAAAAAGCATAATTAAACTATGGAAAATGTATTTTTAAATGCCACAGGAGTTTAAGAAAATACCAAGGCCTCCCTCTGGATCATGAAATAAGGAAACCCAAAACAGTTAATTTTTTTTATTGCTTCAAAGAAAAATTCCATCTCAATCACATCAATAGTTCATCTGATTTGATCTCTTTCTAACATAAGCTAAAATATGTTATTCTCACACCTCAGCAAGGGTGTAAAGTATTTTGAGACTGGCTAGGTGAGATAATAATGTCAATAATATATTCATTCCTTATAGTAAGATGCAGTCTTTTGCAGTCCAATAATTCAATTAGAAAAACAGATAACGTAACTCAAGGTTTTCTGAATTTCTTACCTTCTAAGCTTTAAAAGAGGTTGTTGGTATAGCCTAATAATGACTGTTATTCACAAAGGACTAAACCATTTTGTTTCTATGATATATTGGTTCTGTCAATTTTTATTACATTTTAAAAAGTATATATTATTTAAAATGATGTACCCTTTAACTTTTCTTATAAATATATCTTAGGAAAGATTCTAGTAGAACTATTATTTCAAATATGTAGGCAATTTGTTCCTCATAGGAATAAAATATCTTCCAACAATTAGCAAGGGCTTACCAATCTTATTCCATTATGCCAGTCAAAAAGTTTGTTCTCTAATGAAGAAAACACATTATTTATTGGCACTTATATATTCTGGTATGTTTCAAAGACTTTGGTAGTTGTCTCCTTATAATATTTCAGCCTTTAAGCTGCTTTCCTGCCTCACTGAGCTCACATAAGATACATCTGAAAGCTTTAGTACAAATTTACTTCGAATAAAGTCTTCAATTCATTTTCATGGCACCAAAAAGACAGCTTTAATAACTGCAATGACAAATAAACTGGAAATCATTCCAGGCCTTTTCACTTAACTGACAAGTAGAACACTCTCATAATGAGCCGCAGGTTTTGCGTTTTCTCTTTGACCATAATAGCTTCATTTAAGAGCGTCAGACCCTGACACTTCATCATTTATCTACATTATTTCTCATCTTCTTTCAAATAAATTATGGAATACTAGACTGAGCACATAAAAACAAAGTGACTTGTTATCAGTAAACAGCAAGATAAATTGTCCAGAAGTTCCTCATTTAGTTCCCTTTAAATTTAAGGGCAAGTTATTGGGTACACCTTTTTTAACTTCCAATGTTTGCATTTTTACAGCCATCTTATTTCTCTTGCCACTGGCCTCTGTGCACTCATCCAGAGCCTGATGTGGAAGGCATAAAGTAATCCCATTATCCCAAGGTTGGCCATTGAAGTACAAAGAGGCAGAAGGGGAGAAAATCAAATAAAAAACTTGGAAAGAGATTTCTCCACATCTGTAACACCCCCCAACATAATACATCTTGTCATACTAGGAAATGTGACACTTCCAAAGTAATGAACAGTGCAACTGTAACTCGTTTAGCTCTTGGAAATAGAGCACTGATTTTAAATGGATGGGTGAATGCCATCCCTTCTCATTGAATACTGCCTCCTTTTTTAACCATATAAAACTGGAGAAAACCTAATAAAATCACTATCAGATTGTATTTCTTTTTGAAACTATTGACCATGTTTATAGAAACTCTCACATCTTTTGCTTCTTACTTATTTGTTAGGTATTAATTTTCAAAGACTTACAGAATCACATCAGAATAATAAGTACAAAAAGCAATATTTAAGAAGCCATTAAAACATCATTTTTTGTATGTGTGGTTGTACACAGTGAAATAGTGAAGTCTTAGCTTTATACTGTATTTAACAATGAAGAATGTTTGGTATAGTTAGTCTAGTCATAGGGTGACTGTATATTAAAATTTTTTCAGTGACTTGAGTTATTCTGGGATTAACTCTCAAAAAAAGTATTCTTTGTTTTGTTTTTCTTAGCTACCCCAATCAATTTGGTCATGAGGTCTTTCAAATTTAATACCAATACGACATGGAAATTTACTCCCAGGTGATTTAACATTGTAGACCTCCTACTCTAAGGTAAATCCTGATACAGAGAAAAACAAGAAAAGGCCAAAATTCCATTATCTGTTCTCAAAGAGCTCTGGGGGTGGGGAGTGGGGAGACTTTGCTTGTTTAATTTTGGCATGGTATTTAACTTCTTAGATTCAACAATGGTGAGAATAATTTAAGGTGTTAATTTATATAACTCTATATTTATCCTTCAAGAGACTATTCCAATTTCTAGTTCGTGAGAAGATGGTTAAATAATATGGTCTTCTGGCTCTTTCCAGAAAAAGAAATTAACGGATCTGTCATCAAGCAAAGGACATAGAGGGGTTGGTGGATCTTTGGGAGCAAAAGAAGATGGTTAGGGCTGTGTGTGGGTGGGGGAGTAGGGAAGAGGTGAAGGTAGAAGTGGAGGAAATGAAAAGCAAAAGAACCTGGAGTCAAAACAGTCTAGATAATATTGATTTAGTTAAATTAGGCATAAGCTTTGGTGGAAGTGTGCCATTTTCTATCCCTCACTCTATTCTTTATAGGAACAGTGCTGCTAGGGGATGTGGAGGGCGGGAGGGAGAACATCTCTTTAGAAAGAATAGTGTCTGGGTAAATGTACAAAATACCTTACAATGCTGCTTTGTACTCTAGCATGACCCCTAGTCCCTAAATTCCCCACAAAGGACAAAGGTTGAGACATGGATTTTTTCCCATCCCCAAAAACACAACCCTGTGAGGGTGACTAATCTCCAAAGGTAATATAAACTCACAAAAAAAGTTTATAAAAAATTGTGAGAGCTCAACAAATAGAGAAAGACAACAAACTACAAATCTATATGTCAAAGCAGATTAAACAAGCATTTAGGCGAGCATGCTAAATGTTGTCAGAGAGGCAAAAGGGCATATTATAAACCCTAAATGGGAACAAAAAATAATATACCAATTGTAACAACTAGGGATTCTAGATGTGAAAATATCATAGTTAAAATGGAGAGATTGCTATATAGCTTAAATAAACACAACTGAAGAACTAGTCAGTGAAACAGAAAATAAGATAAAATTCATTCAGGAGGTTTAGAAAGAGAGAGTGGTAATGTAAGAATGGGGATAAAAGTGGAAGAGTTAAGTTGCATATCCCCCCAATTTAAAAAGAGTTAAGAGAGATGACAGGAAACATTTAATAAATTAATGATATATATTCACACACATACATGCATACACACAACTTCATAATTATGGTTATAACTAATTTATAAGATTCAAGGAAACCAAAAAATGGAACTGAATTTATATAGAGTAATACTCTTGCAAATTAATATGTTTAGAGATATGAGAGAACATTGTTTAAACCATTAGTAATCATATCAATCATGTTTCTGAGGTTACGGTTCATGTGGCACTTATCTTTGCTTTCAGCCCTAAGAGTAATGCCTTGCTCTTAGTGTTCAAAATAGATGTATAATTATCTTAACATTCTCCTAAACTGGCATTATAGATAAATTACTATCATTATTAAAGAATAAACTATTTTAG
>NW_011888783.1:37447157-37477634 GCF_000151845.1 Pteropus vampyrus | reverse complement strand
TATTATTACTGCTTTGATTTTATTGCTAGTAATCGGTCTGTTCAGATTCTGTTTCTTCCTGGTTTACTTTTGGAAGGTTGTACATTTGTAAAAATTTATCCTGTTCTTCAAGATTGTTAAATTTGTTGGCATATGATTGTTTATAGTATTCTTTAATGATCCTTTGTATTTCTGTAGTGTAGGCTGTAATCTCTCCTCTTTCATTTCTATTTACCTTCTCTGTCCTCTGCTTGATGAGTCTTGCTAGAGGCTTGTCAATTTTATTATTCTTTCAAAACATGAATAGTTTCATTATTTTTTTCTATTGTTTTTCTATTTCCTATTTCATTTATTTCCACTCTGACTTTTATTATTTCCTTCTTTCTACTTGCTTTAGGTTTTTGTTTGTTCTTTTTCTAGTTTCTTTAGGTGTAAATTTAGGTTGTTTATTTGGAATTTTTCCTGCTCTTTGAGATAAGCTTGTATAGCTATAAACTTTCCTCTTATAATTGCTTTTGAAACATCTCATAAATTTTATACAAGGATATTGATTTTATTCATACTATCCACAAATTGGAAACAACCAAAATGTCTATCTACAAGATAATGAGTAATTGCATTTTCATTTTCATTTGTTTCAAGGTAGTTTTTGATTTGTGATTTGATTTCTACTTTGATCCCATTGGTTGTTAGAAGCATGTTGTTTAATCTCCATGTATTTGTGATTTTTCCAGTGTTTTTTTTTTTTAAGTTGATTTTATGCTACTGTGGTCATAAAGCATTCTTGCTATGATTTCAATATTCTTGAATTTATCGAGGCTTCTTTTGTGGCCTAATATGTGATCTATCATGGAAAATGTTCCATGGGCACTTGAGAAACAACATGGATAGAGCCAGAGAGTGTTACATTAAGTTAAATAAGTCTGGTAGAGAAAGACAAATACCATATAGTTTCACTTATACATGGAACCTAAACAAACAAAACAAACAAACAAAATAAAAAGAGACTCATAGAAACAGAGTCCAAAGGGATAATTACAGAAGTGAGGGAGTGAAGGGGATGGATGAAAAAAAGAAGGAAAATATAGTCAATATCATGCCTGATAACATTACACAGTGACAGATGATGACTAGAATTAGTAGGGTGATCACATTGTAAGGTGTAAAAATGTCAAATCACTATATTGCACACCTAAAATTAATATAACCAATCTGAGATTGTATACCACAATAAAAAAATTAAAAGGAAAAGAAAAAGGAAAAGAAAATTAAATTAAATTAAAAGGAAAATAAAAAAATTAAAAGGAAAAGAAAAAGAAAAAAACAAATATCAATAAATTAAGTTTTATCAAAATTAAAAATGTCTCCCTATGAACAGAGACCATTAACAAAGTAAAAAGTCATACACTGGGAGGAAATATCTGTGTTTGTGTGTAATATATATATATATATATGTACACATATATATATATATTTGTGTTTTTGTGTAATATATATATATGAAAAAGAACATATTTGGTCTCTGTAAACAACTCTTCATGATAAATAAAAAAAAATAATCCAATAAAAATGGGCAAAATCCTTCAGGAACATCTAAAGGAATGATAAGTGATTAGCTAACAAGTACAAGAAAAGTGCTCAACATTTTAGTCATGAGGGAAATGTAAATTAAAATGGCAATGAGATATCACTACACACCCCTATAACGATAAAAAAAATTACTGACAACACTAAATGTTGATGAAAATTTGGAGCTACTGGAACTCTCATTAATTACTGTGGGAGTATAAATGGTTCAACCACTTTAGAAAACTGGAAATTTCTTATAAATTTAAACATAAATTAACATATAATCCAGTTATTCTATTCTTAGGTATTTTTCCAAGATAAATGAAAACATATATACACAAGAAAAAAATCTTGTGCAAGAACATTAATTTTATTCATACTATTCACAAACTGAAAATAACCAAAATGTCTATCTACAAGATAATGAAATCAAATTGTGATATATTCATACAATGAAACATTACCTAGGAAGGGGATGGATGAAAAAAAGAAGGAAAATATAGGAGGAGGTCATACAATGAAACATTACCTAGGAGGAGGACTGGTCAACTAGTACTACCTATAGTTACATTAGTAAATCTCAAAAACATGTTCAGTGAATGAAGGTAGACACAGAAGAGTATATATTCTATGATTCCATTTACATAAAGTTCAAGTACAGGGAGAATCAATCCATAAGTAAGAATTCTTACTTATGGGGTATAAGAATTGAATTGAAAGTGGATGTGAAGGAAAGTTCTGAGATGATAAAAATTAGCTATATCTTGTTATTTGTTGTACCAAGGTGTACACATCTGTCAATAGTCATTAAATTGTATACCATATATACATTCTGCTTTAATAATAAAAAGTACTAAGAACCTTCTTTCTAATTTGGTTATCTCATGGGATTGGTCTGACAACAGACTACACACAGCAGAAAATAGTATTGTTATTGAATTCAAAGAAATGCCAATGAAAAATGCAGAAGCACAGAAAGAAAAATTAATTAAAAAAAAAAGTCAGAATAGATGAGAAGAGTATGTAGGACTCAACCAAAAGATCAAACAAACTTTAATTGGATTCCTAGAATAAGAGGAGAAGGAGAATAATATAGAAAAAGAACTGAAACAATAATCTGAGGAATTAACCCACAGAGTCATGAATCTCAATGAATCTTACAGGATAATTACAAAGAAAACTATTCATAATCAAATTGCTAAGAATCAAAGATAAAATTCTATGAGCAGCCAGAAGCAAAATGTCATATTACTTTCACTGAAGCCACGTACAGATGACTGAATATCAACCAAATTTTGCAGCTAGAAGACAATATATTGAAATATTTAAAGTACTGAAAGTGGGGGGAAAAAGCCTATGAAACTAGAAGTCTATATTCATTGAAAATATACCTGTAAGATCATGGAAAAATAGAGAAGTTTTCAGACTGAAACAAGCAAACAAAAAACAACACATCCCTAACACTTGCACTCCATGAAATATGGAACATTGCCTCACAATGAAAAAACACACCCTAAGGTGGAAGCTCTAAACTTCAGCTTGGAACAAAATGATCAGAAATGATGAATATATGAATAAGTATAAATAAATATTAATGTTATAAAATTACAGTATCAATGAGGTTCTGGTCAGGAAACAGAAAACACTCAATAATTGAATATAAATTAATGTATAATAGTATAAATAATTATTAATTAATAAATGATGCTTAACTACTAAAAAGAGTTAAGAGAATTTTAAATAATATAAAAATAACAAATGGGAGAATCTTCTACTTCTAAGGCTGAGGAAGACCATCTAAAGAAGATACGAACTTGGAAGATGCACTGTTTGCCACCATCAACACAAGGCTGAGATTCAGACCTTGTTGAAGAGGGTAAGATTGCAGCCTGCCAGAAGGTGAAGAAGTTCACTAGATGCCATGGAACAGAGCTGGTCAATATACTGGGATTGATAGGCAGCTTCTTGATTTCTGGTGAAATCCTGAAGTTTCAGAGCCATTAGACATTATCCATTTGCTACTAGAAACATTACCATAGGAAGCAAAAAGAAAAGTATGCCAGAATCAGGATGACAAACCTGGTCACTTGCTTAATGCTGCAGTGCCATTTTAGCCCCTCTACTGTAAAGCCTAATTCTGAGCCAACTGGCAAAGGAGAAATGTTTACAAGGTCCAGCTCCAGCATCACCATGCAGGGCAATACTGGGTAAATTTGACCTGAGAAGTAACAAATTTATAACTGGCATATACCAATATTTTGAGGATACAAAAATAATAGTAAAATATGTGATTATAACAGCACAAAAATGAGAGAATAAACAAGTAAATTTATGTAAGGTTCTTGTTTTCTTGGGGAAATAGTAAAATCTTAAATTGAAGTAGACTGAAACATACCAGAGATGCATGTTGCCAAGCTCATAATCAACTAAAGAAAGTATCGCTAAAGAGATTTTTGAAAAATAAAAATAAAAATCAATAAATAGCATGAATATTTGCCTCATTGTTGTCTACTATAATAAAAGATTAGAAATAATTTTCCACTAATAGGGAAAATTTAATTAGATGTAGCCATATAACTGAATATAGTTCAGTCATTAAAAAAACCAAGAGTTCCAAATGAATATGTATTCAAAACAAATGTTCATTATATGTAGTCTAATGATAAAGTCTAGCTTAAAACTTTAAATACTACAATTATAAATAGCTACATTATTGAGCACCTGTGGTATACCAGGCACTCTGCTACATGCTCTCAATCTTACTGGCAGCCCTATGAGGTATTATATCCATTACAGTATAATTTCATTTTCATAAATATGCTTACAGATATATTGATAGAAAGAATACACTAAATTTATCTGATTGGTGGGATAATCAGTATTTTCAAAATAACCCCTTTTGGCTTGTAAATATTTTCCATTTCTCCCCATAGTGAACATATATTGATATTCTGAAAATAAAAATTGAATACTAAGCATTTATAATTTTAAAATACGTAATATAATCACAATTATTTATCTCAATGGAAAAATTAACTTATAAATTTAAGACATATGCATGAAGATTATAAGACTAAGCACAGTTTATAATCCATTAGTTATTTGGTTTTCAGACAGTTTTGATTTATTTGAGAAAAGCGTAAGTAGCAAAGATTTGGGTTTTCATCATGCCTCTACCATTAAAAAGAGTAAGTTTTTTTTTTCAATTACTTTGAATCTGAAAACTAGAAACATTATATTCAAGGGATTAATTAAGGTCTTTTAACGTGATCTTTTAATTTAGGTACACTGACATGAGATGCCCACAGATGTTTCACTCAGTTGATCCATGGTTGGAACTACAAGACTTGTATCATATTTGAAAACAAGAGAAAAATGACATAAATTTTCTACTCACAAAAGATAGCAGTCTTTATTTAAATAGCTCAATCTATTATTAATCAAAGAAGATCAGAGAGAATAGTAAGCAATATGAGCCAGTCTTTTATGCAAGATTTGTATCATTCATCTCTCAATCTTAAGCACTCAATAATGTCCTTGAAAATCAAACATTTTTGAATAAATTAATAAGTAAATAAATAAATCCATGAACTTTTAATTGACTATGAGGATTGAATGTAAAGTTCTATAAAGTTCTCCACCAATGTTCTGAGTTGTGTGTTCAAGAAAGTCTTCCAGAGTAGGTAATGTTTCATCAAAGAGAGACAAAATGCTGAGGTTCTAAGGAAGATAAATGGATCCAAAGTTTCAGAGAGGTTATAGACTTACACATTAAGTTTCTGCATGCTGCCTAGGTATGAAAGATTTAAAACTGAGACATAGCAACTGAAAAAAAAGCCCATACTCAACAATAGGATTCCTCCTGAGAAACCTGAGACTTTCATCCTTGGTCCGCATTCAGCATCTACTCTACTCAACTTTGTTTACTTCTATATCATATTCATGCATGACTGCCCAGCCAACTCTAGATAGAAAACCCTCCTGAGGATAAAGACGAACTATAATCACCTTTACTCCCTTCCCATTCTCACTGGAAATGTTTAGCAGACTACTTTGCTCACAGTGGGCATTAAATAAATAATAATAGATACTATGGAGGATTTAGCTCTCCTTGTTGTAGTATATAAGAATATGCCAGTAGGTGAAGAGCCAGAGGAGAGAAAGAGAAATTAGGGGGATTGTTTTATAAACTATGTAAATGTCTAACCAATGTTCTGCATAATTGAAACTAATAATAAAATTTTAAAAAATTCTATAAAACCACACACACACAAAAAGAAAATTCCAGGATGGGCTCATGAACCCAATATATCAATCCATTACTTAATATGCCAACACTAAAGTTCTATTTCATGGCATTCACTTAGCTAACATCCTACAAATTTCAGCTGACTTATATATATTATTTTTTAGAAATTATTTTATTTTTTTAGTTTTACTGAGATATAATTGAAATATAACATTGTGTGATTTTAAGGTTTATAATGTGATAATTTGATACACATATATATTGTGAAATGTTGATCACAGTAAGGTTAGTTAACATATCTTTCACATCACATAATTACTATTTTGTTATTGTTATGGTGACAACATTTAAAATTTGCCATCATAGCAACTTTCAACTTTTATTGTATTAAGTATACAATACAGTAATGTTAACTATAGTCACCATGCTGTACATTAGATTCCTGGAAAAAAATTCCTCTTATAAATTTAAATTCGTATTCTTTGACCAACATCTCCTCATTCCAGCTCCCCATCCACCCATCCCCAGCCTCTAAAAACCACCAACCTACTCTGCTTCTATCAGTTCAGCTTTTTTTTAGATTCTACATATAGGTAAGATCATACAGTGTTTGTCTTTGTCTCATTTATTTTACTTAGTGTTCCACCCTCAATGTCCATCCATGCTTCCTTTTTTATGGCTGAATAATATTCTTGTGTGTGTGTGTGTGTGTGTGTGTGTGTGTGTGTGTGTGTCACATTTGCTTTATTGATTCATCCAACAATAAACAGTTTGTTACCATATCTCAGTTATTATGAACATGCTGCAATGAACACTGGAGTATAGATAGTTCTTTGAGATGGTGATTTTATTTCCTTTGGATATGTACTCAAAAGTGGGATTGCTGTATCATATGGATATTTACATTAAATTTTTTGAATAACTTTCATACTGTTTTCCTCCACATCCTTGCCAATACTTGTTATCACTTGACTTTTTGTTAATAGCCATCTGACAGGTGTGAGGAGTAAGGTGTGAGGTGATATCTCATTGTGGTTTTGATTTGAATTTCCCTGATGATTAGCAATGTTGAGAATCTTTTCAGGTACCTGTTGGACATCTGTATGTCATTTTTGTAAAAATGTCTCATCAAGTCCTTTGCCCATATTTTAATTGGATAATTTGTGTTTTTGCTATTGCTTTGTGTGCATTCTCTAAGTATTTTGGATATTAACCTTTATCGGATGAGTGGTTTATAAATATGTTCTCCAATTCTGTAGGCTGTCTTTTCATTGTGTTGTTTCTTTTGCTGTGCAGGAAGTTTTTAACTTGATGTAATCTCACTTAATTTTTTCTTTTGCTGCTTGTGCTTTTGTATCATATCCAAATAATCCTTGTCATGACCAAAGAGCTTTTTCCATGTATTTTCTTCCAGGAGTCTTTATTCCATTTCAAGTTAACTTTTGTGAGTGGTGTAAGTTAAAGTTTTGACAATAATATTTTTTACATAAATTTTCTGATATCTGACTCAAAACATAGATAAAACATAGATACTCTTGTTTCCATGATTCTGTTTTGAAGTCATCTATACATATTTTTTCTATTCCTCTTTAATTTCTCTCTCTCTCTCTCCCTCCTCTGAATGGCAATAAGATTTTCTGGGGTTTTTGGGGGGTTCTTTGTTTGTTTTTTTTTGTTTGTTTTTGAGGTTCCAGCACTTTTCCTATGAATTATCGAAGTCTTAGTTTCTGCTTAGGATTTAGCTTATGGTTTGCAAGTTTCCTTGAATTTATGAATTAATTTTTAAAAGACGTTTTGGAAAATCCTTAGCTATCATCACTTGACATGTGGACTCCAAATAAAAATGTGCTAGGTCTAATCATTGTACTTTCTGTTTTTCATTATTTAAAAAAATATTTTCTACTTTTTGTCTTTCTATAAGGCACTTTTTTTTCAATTAAATTTATTGAGGTGACATTGTTAATAAAATTATATAGATTTCAAATGTACAATTCTACAATACATCATCTGTATATTGCATTGTGTGTTCACCATCCAAAGTCAAATCTCCTTCTGTTCCTCAAACAATTAAGAATAGAATTACCACATGATCCAGCAGTCCCTCTTCTGGGTATCTACCCCCCAAATTTGTAAACATTTATCCATAAAGATATATGTATCCCTATGTCCATAGGCCACTCTTGATATTTTTTTCTGATCTCTTTTAGACATCTCTAGTATTTTATTCACCTTTACTCTGCGGTTAAGATTATCAATAAATTTCTTTATCTTGCTTTTTTTTTTCTTTTTTTACAATTTATAGTTCTAGAATTCATATTTAAACCTTCTAATTTTTTATCAAATTAAATTATCTATCATGACTTAATCTTACATGGTTTTAAAGTGGTTTTAAGTATATTAAGCATTGTTTTTTTAAGTCTGTATTTGATAGTTCCAATATCAGGAGTCTCTATAGCTCTTTCAATCTTCTCTTTTTTCTATTAATTCTCATTCATATTACTTTGTCTCTTTAGTTATCTTTGATTTGGTGTTTGACATTGTATTTGATAACTTATCTATAGATATAATTTGAGGTTTGGGATATTGCTTTCCTTTGGTGAGACACTGGGGGAGACCGACATCCAGAATGCCTTAATTCAACTTGAGCAATAATTTTCTGAGCCACGAAATGACTAGTAGGTGGACTAACGTCTGTAGAAGGCCTGATTTGCTTCTAGTTCACCTGTACTTCTGAGTGGAGCCATCTTGTGCCCCAATTCAAGAATAAAGGAATATACCAGGGTCACTATCGTGGTGAGCCTGCTACTCTAAATGGTAGTCTCTAGCCATAAAAGGCTCCAAAGAACCACTAGGTCTTTTACTCACCAATTGGGAATTTGCAAAAGTCCCTAAAGCAACCCATTTCTATAGATTTTCATCTTCTGGATTCTGAGCTAGAAAGGCTTTAGAACTATTAGCTCCCTGATGCCTTTAAGCAGATATGTCTAGTAATTGCCCCTCCCTCTGCCCCAAAACATTTCTAGATTCCTCAGAGAGAAGATTTCTCAGTTATTATCTAACTTGTCATTTTGAGAAAGGTAAGTCTCCACATACAGAATTTTAAGGACATATATTTTGGTTCAAAGTAGCAGAAAACACAAGTAAGGGCAATCAAGGGTTTAAAAAAAATAGTCCACAGGAATTTGAACTCATTGGTGAAAGACATTGTTTTCTAGTGATTGAAAATAAAAGGTAAAATCAATAAACTTAAAAATACTGATTTATTTTTTTTTAAAGCTGACTCTATAAGCTTCCAAGGACTTAAGAAATTGTACCTGGTCTATGAGGCACTAATATAAACACCAATTGTTCCCACAAGAGTATTATGCTCTGCTTAGAAATATGAGTACCTTGCTTATACCATGAACTTCTCAAGATACACACAAATTTTCAATTATTCATTGACCTTAAATATGACTTGTTCCCTAAACTCATGAATGACACAAAGTTGACTTTCATAAAAAAGCAGAATTACATTGATAAGACTTGCTTAAGTTTGTGGATATTAACAACTTTTAAGAATGCAAGCCTTATTTTTTTTGACTAAAACAGATGATCCAGGAAAATATAATATTTTTTCTTTAACTTAGAAATAGTTTTATTCTATTTCTGAAGCCAAACTTCTAGCAATGCTCAACTACTGCATTCTGAGACACTGCATATAGTTCAATGCTTTAAGCATCCAATTTGTGTAAGATAATCAAATTAACTGAGTGATTATTAAATATTCTCTTTTCATTATGTCTAAATAGCCTTCTGAGAATGAAGGCCAAAACCATTGCCTAGTTTTATATAGGATGAGATAAAAACACAGCCTTATGTGTAATGGTCCTTCATAACATAACACGTAAAGTTTTTTTTAAGTTTTACTTTCCAATTCAAACTCAAAAGAACACATATGTTAAAGACCATCAAGATAAAAAGACAATATAAATTTTGATGTTACACCACTTTTGAAATATTCTAGTCTTTGATGTATAAGAGGTTTTGTACTATTGATACCACCTAAATGGCTATAAATAAAACATTTCAGAATATAAATGCATTTTGAGATTGCTTTAAAAAAGCATAAAAATATGAATACACAATTTTGTTACTTCTAATTCTTAAAAAGTATAAAACCTACATATCACATAATAAATCACTTTAAAATGTGCAGAAAACACATAAATAATGAGTGTAGATTGTTTTCGAATGTTCATTGTGTGATCTACATTACAGTAACCTTTATTAAAATATTTATAATTTCAAGAAGAAAGAATAATCCATTTGTGATTTAGCTTTATGTTCAAATATTTCTGTAAAAAAGGATGCTAAAATGTAATTTTCACTATCTCTGATCTACAATATAGAGTATAAGTATAAATCCTTCAAAGAGTATCTTTATATGTATCTTTTAAGAAACTATATCCAGGCATGTAAGATTTTAAAGAAAATGAACAGAATAATTTTATGAAACAAGTTGTGAGTTTCATTAAAGGAAAGTACTTAGTTATGAATATATTAAATCAATTCACAATTTGTACTCTTTATGACTGAAATTAAGTAATGTTCCGCTCTGTGTATGTGTGTTTTACTTGATTGATACCCAAATGAATGTTGCATTGATTATATATTATCCTTTCTAATCCTCTTAACTCTAAATGTAAAATAACACACATACACATATAATTTCTGTGTCTCAGGAGTATCTTGGATTATGTAATATCTTCAATTAAATTTGGTAAACAACAAAACATTCAAAATGCTTATTTATTTTCTGACTTACTGTTATGCAGAGATTAAAATGAGCAGTACCAGGTAATGTAATCAAGCAATGATGTTATAAAAATCTGTGCATGCATTACTTTCTATAGCTGACATGTTTCTCTTTCCCTTTCTTTTTTTTTTTTTAAACTGAATATCAGCCTGTATTTTCTAAAACAATGGGTGGACTATATTGGTCTGTCTTCTGAAGAAATGAGTTAGAGAATATTGCAAGAGTACTTGCCAAATTATAGTGCCATTATTAATTCAAGCATGATAAAATTGTTCATTTTAACTATAATCATGTAATTCATCAAAATACTAGTAGAGCATATCATTCTCAACTATTACACTGATAAAGCACTTTATTCTAACACAAACAAATGCAGAAAATTATTTTTGATGTTTATCTATCCTCCCAAAAAGAAATTGTTTTGAATCTGGACAGCCTTGCCTCATATTTTGATTAAAAAAAATTTCAACATGTTTTTTATGTATTGACTTGAATGTAGTTGTTTTGCATTTGAATAGTTCCTTCTATTAAACTTTAAAATATGTCAAGGTCTTGGAACTGAAATGGTAGATTTCCCGCATGTCAATTTCTTCATTCACCTTAAAGAATACAGAACAAACAGGTTGGTAAGTACCCCCTTAAGTCATAAATCAACAGAATCATGCAAACCTATAATCTCATCACCAATAGCTTTCTTGAAAGTTCCTTTTGCCATCAAGATCACAAACTTTTCAAATATTATATAGAAAATCAAAATGCGTTAGATGAAAACCATTTGCCACTTGTCCAAAAAGAGGAAACAAAGGCACAAAAAATCATTTAGCAAAATTTTTGCACATGTAGTTCACTAAGATACCTAACTTTTTATTGCTCATGGAATTATTTATTTCATAAAATAATAATAATTACTGTTTAAACAATATTGCAATGAATAACTATACTCACTTATTCGTATGTTGTACTTGAACACTGAAATATATATATAAAAATGTCCCTGCTTCCTTTCTGAAGATTGGATTATCCACACCGCAGGGCCATACATAGAGAACAACTTTATTAAAATAGAGAGTTATTGATACGGAGAGAAACTCTGGTTGTTTCTTGTGCCAATTAATCTATCATTTTGTTGTATGTTTCCTTTGTCTTGTTTTTAGATTTTATATTAGTTAATTAGTGTTCTTCGTCCAATACATCTTACAACCTTGGAGATCTTCAGCTTGGTAATTCTCCCAGACAGATGAATTCCACAATCCCCACTAACTTTGATTCACATGGATAGAGGAACACAGTTGGCAATACTGTCTCTGCCCTCCTCCCTTCTTCTCGCCCTTCACTTAAGAACACTCTCTTCCTTGGGCTTTGAAACTTCATGGTAGGCATCTTCTATTCTCAAAATCTATGATCAACATTTCTAGAACATGAAAATTAAATTTACAAACTGATACGCTTCAGCTAAAATTAAACAGCCAAAGTACATGTCACTCAGAACAAAGACATTTGTACATACCCTATGACCTGACTGATATGCTCTTCTCTTGACTGCCTATTGACTAGTGATCTCTGCTCATGTCATAATACATCTATATAATATCTTAGAAGTAACATAAATACATGAAATCTTGCTTTGCCTGAGTTCAAAAGTCTGAAGTATAAAACTAATATACACCTTTCTTATAATTATACAAATTCAAAAGACTGTACTGAATATACTGATGGATTTATACAAATCAACTTACAAATCAACTTCTCTAAGTATTAAAAAAAATATGACATTGAATTTTTCAAAAGTATTTCTGTTAGCTTATCCTTTTAAAACTTTTGCTCTAGTCAATTGCCAATATTAGAAAGTAAATTATTTTGGAGTTGGGGGAGGTCTGTTTCATACTAAAAACACTTGCCTACACTTATCCTATGAATACTGTATCTCCTTATCTTGTTCAGGATTATCAGATTGGGCTTTTGTAGAATTTCTTATTGATCTATCTTCTGCTTCTGGATTGTAACAAAGCACATACAAATTTCTGTTCAACTTATCTAAGTATACAATTAGAAAGATCTCATGTAGCCCCAATTTAAAACATACTATAAATTTCCATATTCTCCTATTTAAGCTAACTTAAATAGAAAAGTACTGAATGTTGGAATTCATTTACCCCTGACAAAGCATGACTCAATATGGCTAAGAAGAAAAATGTTCACCACAAAAAAATGAAATAATTTGAAAATTGAATTGAAAATCAGTAATTTGGTCATTTCCATGCAAGGTGAATAACATATGCATTGACTCCCTTTCCTATTTAATGTAATTTTCAATGTAATTCCTTTTTTAAAAAAAGGAAAACATGAAAACTATTTGAATATAGGATCAGATACAAAATAAGGCCCAGAATAAGGCCTAGTATATTATTTCTAAGTACATTATTTCCTTTTTTTTTTTTCTGTAGAAAAGAGAAAACATTTTGCTGTTTTCCTATCTACTGGGATGTTTGCTTGACAAGTGAGTTTTCTCACATAAGAACTGAGTTTACTTCTATAATATTTTGTATGTTAAATAGATGAGCATGTCTTCTGACTATAGTAAATATTTCAGAATTCTCATCTCAGAATTTTTATTAGATCGTGAACTTTCTTTTCCCCTTCTAATTAATGTGCATATATATTATAAGTTTGAATTAGGAAAAGAGGATTAGCAGTTAACCAAAAATAGAATACATAATCTGTAAAGATATTTTAAAGGAGACACATTTTTATCACTATCTCGGATCAGAATATAAAAGACCTGAAGTCTCCAAATATTGCTATTTGATTCTTTTACAAATTTAGATGTGAGTATTCTCTTAACCTATATAGCATAATATTTATCATAAAAGTATTACTAAGTACAAAATGTAATCAATTGGTCCTCTGCTTTTTTACATAATAGAAAAGAATATACCATAACATTTTAAATATACAGAAAGAATAAAATTAACTTTTATTAAAAGATAAAGGTTTGCTTTATTAACAGATAAAGGTAATCGTCTGTGAACCTGAAGAATTAGTGTCACTTACTAAGCCCCTGGCAGATATTTTTTTCTACCTTCCATGCATCAAAGCACTTTCTACACATAAGAAGGACATATAAGAGATTTCTAGGGACTATTAAATGTAAAAAAATAAATAAATCACTTTTCCTGAAGATAAATATTTGTTGAGTTCCTAAGAATTAAAGATATGGTAGGACAGGCAAACTCCTGTCATTGAGGTGTTCACATTCTATTGTGGAACCAGACAGTAATCAAATATTCAACCACTTCAGTAAGATAATTTTCAGATTCTCCTTAAGTATAGTAAAAAGAATAGAGTGATTTGATAAAGAAGCAGTGGAGAAGACTTTTTTACATAGGGTTGTGAAAGAAGACTGCTCTCAGGCAGTACATGTGATTAATCAGATAAGCGGTGAAAGATATGAAGCCATTTATTATGTAATGCCTGATAACCTACAACCTGACTATTTTCACCAAGAGGTCAGAGTACTCTGCCTTTGCAAAGTCAATAAGGAATGAGCAGGAACACAATTCTTTGAGAAATTTGGTAATGGCTATTGACTATCCCCAATCCAGGGCTGATATTATGAGATGCCACCATGGAAATGGAATGTAAAATTTCTAAAGAGCAGAGACAAGGTGGAAAAATATAAGGAACAAGAGAGAAGAAGATGAAACTATCTTAATGAATAGTAAGTCATCAGATAATCATCTTAATAAATAGAAGCAGACTATTTTGACCTACAGAGATCTATGACAATGGCTAATATACCATGGTGTTCCAAAGGGCAATAGAGATGGATAGCCAAGGAGGATGGGTTTCAAGAAATCACAAGCATAATCATAATTATAATAGAAATGCTGATAAAGAAAAGGCTCACTTTAAAGGAAAATCCTGGTCTTTAATCAGTTTCCAGGTCTGTCAGTTCTCAGTTGCAATTCCCCTTGAGTACATTCTGCAAGCAAGTGCAGTATGTAGAGTAAATACAGCACTTTAATATTTCCCCAAGGAATTTGATCTATTTACCAGCGCAACTGTACACTATAGCAATGGGAATACCTAGGCTTTTCAAGGACTGTTAGATACAGGATCTGAGCTGACATAATACAAGAGGACCTGAAATATCACTGAGGTCCTCTTTTATTGGGGGCTACATGACTGTTGGACTGATTCTTTCTTCTACTGATTTTAGTGGATATTCAGACCCACTCTGCAGTTATTTCTTTGGTTCCTGAGTATGCATTCCATCATCCCAAAGCAGCTGCCTGACAGAACAAATAGTAACAGAATACAGAGTGATGCATTTACAGTTCAGTTTCCCTTCTTAAATGCCTCTGCCAGCACAGCCCAAGGGCTCAATTCATTGTCACGGTATTACATATGGCATTGTCTCCGATTATGAAACTCCTAGAACTACAAAAGCATATAATAAGATAATAATTATGAGATTATCTGCTGACCATGTATATACACAGCTGCCCTGATATAATAGTAGAATTACATGTTGAAGGTTCAGCTAAGGTGCCAGCTCAAGAAGAATACCTTGGAAGATTGAGTGTCAGTCTACTATGATGAAGTTTATGCATTTAACCTATAGCCAATAATCAATAGCTAAAACATGTAGCAACAAAGAATTGGCAGTAGGAATGGCTTTTCTCATCACCACTTGCAGGGACACATTTGTGGAACAAATGTTACCACATTCTGTGGTAACTTTATAGTTACCACAAAAGTTCTGTGGAGTTAGAGGTTCTAGTTTCCAGGAAGGTGGGAGAAATTGATAAACATCAAAAGATTTCATCGGAACTGAAAGCTATAACTGTACATTTGGGCTCTTCATATGATTTAACAAACAGGCAAATAAAAGTGCTATTGTACTAGCTGCGGTAATTAACCCTGATTACTATGAAGATCTAGAAACAACTACACAATGGTATGAGGAGCGATATGTCTGAAACTCATGATATCCACCAGAGGAGCTTTGAAATTTTCATGCCAGAGTGATTGGATGACATTGTTACTTATTCAGATGGACAAAACTAGAAGAGGAACAGGCTTTTGTGAAAGGAGCAGGATCAGAATTTTTGTTCCAGATACATAAAGAAGTCAAATACAATATCAACTGGGAAGTTTAAAATAAAAATCTGGATCTCAGAGGAGGATTTTAAGAGAGAAATGTATATTTAAAAGATATATAGTTGTTATTTAATGCCATGAAAATGAATTAGGTTCCTAAAAGTAATACCATAGACAGAAAAGAGAAGAGAAACAAGGATTAAGTCCTTGGGAAATTCTCAAATAAGAAGTTGCTACAGAATGACAACTAGTTTATGGGACTTACAAGGTATAGCCAAAGGGGTGGCAAGAACACTACAATGAGAAATCAAATGGTTCCAATTGTACTGAATGCTCATAAGAAGTCAAATAAGTTTGAGAAAGAAAGTATCCATTGGATTTGACCACATGATGGTTGTTGATGAATAATATGATCACATGGAAATTGTTGATGCAGTTGTTAGGAATAATTTCCATACAGTGATGAGTACAAAATAAGATTGGCAAGGGGTGTTCAGTGAATGGGAAGCAAAATAATGGAGGATGAGGAAGTGAACTATTATTTCAACATGTTTTGCCATGAAAGGAGTGAAGGAATGAAGTAGTAGCTGTAGAAAGATGCAAGGTTCAATAATTTTTTTTTTTTAATTTTATTTTAGGGATGGGTAATGCTAGACTATGCTTACATACTCATAAAAGTGATCCTAGCCAGAGAGGTGGAGGGAGAAGGAGAGGGGCTAGGAAAGAGAGAGATTGATAATGGAAAAGTGTACTACTGAAAGAAGAGAAGACAGGAGATTCAGAATACTGAGAATGCAGATATTATGGGGATAGGCTTCTAGTGAGATGAAGTAATCTGTTCCTGATTGTTTTTTTTTTTTCTTAATCAGGTGCACCTGGGTAAAAAGGCACAGTAAAAAAAAACTGGCAAGAAAGAGGAAACCATAGTTCTCTCAAAGAATAAGGAAGTGATCTTACCTCAGAAATATAATTGGATTAAGTACAGAGTGCCCATTTAAGGCTTAACAATGATTAGCCTTCAGCCACTACTTCTCATGTCCCTTGTGACTCTGTGATTGGTATTTCACCGTGTTTTACTGGTTGATGAGAGAGGGAGAGAAAGAAGGTAATTACTTTGTGAGTGATATTTTCCCCTGCAGAAAACTTTAGTTGTTCTGATACAGGTTTGCAGAAGTAGATATTTGGGTTCAAATTTGGGTTGAGCCAGGAGTACAAAGTGAAAAGAGTAGAATAAAAAAAAATTTAGGGTATTTTCAAGTGAGTGTTCATAATAATAGGTTATAGACTTTAAGTTAGGTGAGGCTAGAAATATGAAAGGAGCTATATGATGCCAGATAATGAAAAACTGATGTGAGTAAATAGTTTAATGTTTCTGAAAGTTCCTCCAGAGAGAATAATAGAATAAGAAAGTAGAAAAATAAGATTTGGCGGTCAGAAAATAAAATGCTCGAAACCAAGATGTTGGTGGTAATGTTTAGAATGTGGATGCCTGGAAATGAACAGCTGAGTGTAGTTAAAACAAGTGTGGTTGAAAAGTTTTTACAGACAAGGAAATTCAGGAATCAAGAAGTCCAGCAGTTGAATGGGGCATCCAAGTGAATGTTATTGAGAAGGATGACAAAGAGTAGAGATGGAAGAAAAAAGTGACACAGCAGCTAAGTTTCAATGATGAGATGGAGTAACATGGAGAACAAAACAAAACAAAACAAAAAAATGTGGCACCACAAAGGACACAGATGGTAGACATGCTGATATGAGTATCAGTGAAACTGAAGTTGTTGTTCTTGATCCAAATCTTGTGGTACCTGAGAAGGAGTCAGGAACAAAAGCAATGGAAAACACGGAGGTACCTGTCTAGGGTGACCTTATATCTTGTTAGCAGGCCTATCCTGGGTCATGCTTGCTATTAGCATCCACTTTTGTTTTCAAAATAGTTTGGAATTAGACAATATATTATTTGGTCACTCTATATCTACTATATTTTCAGTCTTAGACAGAAGAATTTTCTAGATTTATCATCACCTCATGCTCTACAGAAATCAGAACTCTTCACAACATCCCTTTATCCTGGCTATTCAGACAGGTGAATGTTTGCATTGAATTCTCTCACTAATCAAATTAGGATGTGACTATCCGGCAACTCCCAGATTTCCATAGGTTGATTAGTATAGGACTGGTTACTGCACAGGAATCTCTGAAGAGAAATTCCAAATCAGCAGATCTGAAAGCAGATGCTGGGAATCTTATCTACTTAAAATTGTCTTGATAAGGTTCATAAATACTACCAAGTTTGGGAAGCTATCAATTCTGACTTTAGCAAGCATAAGGAAAGTGTGTGTGTGTCCATGTGTGTGTGCATCCACACATATATGTGTTCTTGAAAGTCACCGAAATTCCCATTTGACCCAATGCTACTTCAAGTCTACGTTCTTTGAGTTCCCTAAGCAAAGAATCTTAAAATCGAATGATTGGGGTTTATTAAGTATCTTAACACAGATAAAGCATATTTCAAGCCTGGCCTCCTTCAATTCCCTTTGACAAATAAACCCAGTTACTCCAATGAGATTGCAAGCCCCTTGAGGTTCTTTAAAATCCTAGAAAAACATTTTGTTCTGAACCTTACACATGGCATGTACTTAATAACTAAATAATTGATTGATTGAATCTCTGACAAGATTATGCAGAGCTTAACCTTTTTTTCCAGGGACTAAATATTTCCTTAGTCTCTGGACTGCAGTGGGGTTCACTTGGCTATCTTTATCAGTCTACTGCTAAACAACACCTGTCTTCCACTACTATTCAGTGGGATTTATGATTCATTCTTAGATGAAATTTCTGTCCATCTGTGACTGCTTAATCTCCAAAAAGCACAATGTACTCTCCAGTTAATATTTAAATATTTTCTCTATCTCTCTATTGGCAATTTATTCAATTAGGAAGTAATTCAATGTGGATACGGATGTCCCTTTATTTTTTACAAATAAGATACAACTTTTTAATAAAGTTCCAAAATAAAAGACAGTTTTATTAATGCTGCACACTCATTTATTTAATAAAAATTCACTGGTTATGAAATCAAAATGCATCATCATCCATTTGAACTCTATCTAATTTTGGCTTGCATAGTAGATAACACAGTAAATGTAATTTGTCATCATATACGTATTATTATTTAATCATATGAAAGTTTTGGTTTATCTTGAGCAAACTTTATAGTGGTTTTAATACACAGGAGCCACTCCTGACAGATACAATGAAATAGATTTATCACTCTTGACAAATTATATTGCAAAATGTCCTTTCATGACTGCCCACAATGGAAACCGCATTGCCACACTCAACAGGAATGTCACCTGTGATTCTTATTTTATAACCTTGTTCAGTGCCAATCTAAAACTGCTTTTCAGAGGGACTGTAGTGTACTTAGAATGTGAGATGGTTATAAGAATAATTGTATGAATGAAGGAAACCTGTAGCCCTTTAAATCAAACTAAGTAGTGTTTTATTAAAGTGCTCAGCAAATCAATCTAAATCCAAGGGTAATAAAGCCCTAATCAGGTGGTAGAAAAAATAATAGGTTGTCATGCATGAGAAAAACTAGGCAATCATGGAATGTTTTCTTTAATTAGGTCGTGTAAAGTGGAGGAACTGAGTGGGAACTGGCAAGACATTCATCACGAGCAAGGTGGGAAATTATTTAGATTACTAAGGAAGGAAAATTGAATGTGATATACTTAGATTTGACCGGACAGAAAATTAAAGCTTTTTTAAACTATATGTACTATTTTCTTGGTGATAACTATTGACAGGTATGGGATTTTTCAAAGTTGAATTCAGTCAGTTAGTCATTGAGTTGGCTAAGTCCATAGCCGTTAATTATTTTCTAATGATTTTAATTTCAGAGGGTCTCCGGGCCACTGGATGTGCTTCTCTGGCATTCTTACTGCAAAACTGCCTCTCACCTCAGTGGAATTTAGCTCCTAATAAACTTAAGATTGATTATTAAACACTTCACATTTTCTTCTTAAACTGAAAGTAATTAATACTATCTAGGATTGTTAGTACACTGTTCTGTACAGGGATACTGTTACAAATTGCAAACATTGGTAGACAAATTTCTTGTTAGACATTGTCGTCTTCACAGCTAAGACTACTCAATATGTCTTTTTTTAAAGCCTCACTTTAGAGAATGTAATGACATGATTTCAAATATTTGCAGTATTGTGACAACCACCTCAGACCAAAGTATGTTTCCAAATTAAATCTGAGAACTTGGCCTTCACATCAAATAGTATCATCATGCAGTAAGAATATTGCTGGTCTTTATTCCTCTATGGTGCAAGTCATTTCTATAGCCTTAGTGATACTAGTAATTAAAGATGCTATGGGCATGCATATGGCACCTTCATTTCTTTTTATGTCAATCAACCATGCAGAAAACACCCCAGAAAAATCTTATGAGGTTTGGTTTCCATGAGTTACAATCATAAGGTTTATAATAAGTTGAGGAATGGCAAACACCAACAAACACATCTAAGAAATCTATAGATATATTCTCACCTGTAAAGTCTAGATTTAACCTGAGAATTTTTTTTGAGCAGGCCCTATTGATGCCCTGCCCAAATCTCCCTGCCACACCTCAAGGTCAGCTTGTAATTCTGCACATAGTCCCTGTACTTGGCAGTGGTTTCTACATCAAGCACTTATTTCTCTCAAAGTAGCATGGGGGGCTAGCCAGGAGGGCCAAGTGTTAAAATCCCAGGAGCATGTCAGAGGAGCAATCCTCACTCACTGATGGAATTTGGTGTTAATACTCAGATCCCTTACCCCTCACAGGGACAAGTCTGAGCCATATTCTACACAAAATTCTAAGAGGTCTGCAGCAGGATTGAGCCCCAAGGACCCATAGCAATAACTTCACTTTAACTAAGCCACTATTAGCTTTCCTCCCTTCTCATTTCTTACTTCATTTGCCAAATAAGCTACTTGTCTCTGAGCTAATTTGGGGGCAACTCCTCAACGCAGCATTCTGAGCAGATATTAGTAACCACCACTGCTGCCTATGAGATGGGAATTCTCTCTCAATTCAGCAGTGGGTATTGGCAATCTATATCCTGATTTCGGCTTCAGCAGCAATAAAGATAAAGTCAAGTCAATAGGGTGAGCCCTAATGCAAAATGACCATGCACTGCTTTATTAGTTTACTTCCTTCTATTCTGAATCGGTCATTTCCCTACAATTAATTACAACACCAAATTATTCTGAAACTATTTTTGGCGTAGCAGAATACAAGGTATTCTACTTGAGAAAAAAAGTTAAGTGAAAAGTACCTTATAAACAAGTATTATCCCTGTCTTTTACAGGTAGTTCCTGCTGAAAACAGGTCTCTGAGGGTAATTTCCCAGAATGACAAATTTCCCATTACTTTAATAGGAAAATAAACATTTATTCTTTAATTCCAAAATTAACATCTATTTTTTTAAATAACAGGAAATCCTATGTAAATGGAGATGTTACTTCAAAATTCAATATCATTAAATATTTTCCTTTAATTAATTATGTTGTTTACTTGCTTTTGTTAAACATTTTTTATAGCTACTATGAATTGCATACTCAAAATTATGCTAAAACAGAAAATGAATAATACTTTTCAAAACCCATGGAGATCACTAAATATAAAATAAATCAATAAAACAAAGTTTTGGTAACACGATGTACAAAATTATTTCATAGACTAGCAAACCAAAGTACTCTGAGAGGAGATTGTAACAAAATTCATATCTACTGTAAAAAAGATTATGTTATAATGTTTCACATGAGAATCCAAAAACATTCTTTAAAATGTACAGAAAGAACTTATGAAGTTCTTTGTACAGTTGAGTTAGTATAAACTAAATTCGCTTATCTTGGGGTATGCCTAAACCCCAGGATGGGTAGGCTTTCCTGAAGCCAGTTGACACAATAGAGTTATTTTTGTTTTCCACAATATCTGGGCCAGTTACATTGGTTCTCAAAGTTTTGATTCATCAGAATCAGCCAGGAGACTTTGTAGACATGCACATTCCTAGCCCCAAACCCAGAAACTCTCAATAAGTATATCTGGATAGTGGCCAGTGACGTGTTTTCACAAGAATCCCAGGTGATTCTAATATAGACAGTCCACAGACCGTACTTTGAGAAATCTTGTCTATTCGGTATTTAATTATTGTTTAACTGAATATTGAATATAAATAAACTCACCGTGCTGAAGTAGGAAGCCATAATAAAATACATTAAGATGAATGTATTACATAATCCCATGAATTTATCAACCTATAGGAAGTCAGTGTACATAAGAATGGTTAAATTACTTCCTGAGGATCAGATTTTCATTAGCCTACCTAAGATTCACAGATGATTTAAATCACCTGGTTTGGTCTCAGAAATGTGGAAGGCATTCTATTACCATTGGGAAATATTAAACAAAGTTCAGACTTGCGTAGCGTTCATATTTCCATGTGCTGCCCGGCTGCATGTTAGCCTGAGCTCCACAAGGTCTGCTTGATTTAGTGGTTCAACAAGCCCGCCGAAGAGATCCTATTGCCTCTCTTCTACCGCTCATGAAGAACCAACCTACAAATCACTTGTCAACAACTTTGATCTACCTTGTTTCAGGTGGTTTACTCTCTGTCTATTATTTCTGCTAAGAGACCCGTGAAAATTAAATACAGACCCTGCTGATGCTTGACTGACCCGGTGCTCCATCATAACAGCAGTGTAATAGCAATAAATCATTTCAACTTTAATCTATTGTTATTGATGAATGTACAATTATTTGTCATCTAATATGCTGAAAATGATGACCAAAGAAATAGATCAACTTTTTTCTTCTTCCAAGTGCGGCATTGATGGATTGTATCCCTAAGCTGTTATTACACTTATAATGTACTCCTCTGCACTGACAGCACAGCTAGTTTTTTAATCATTCCATAGTAATCAACTTAAGACAACATAGCAAGACTCATAACTCATGTTCTTTTCTTTTTTGGCAGTGATGGGAAATGAAAATGTTTTTATTCTTTTGAAATAATTCTTACCTGACTAGGCTGAAGATTGCTTTAAAATTGTAAATAAATGGTTGTTTATTGAGCTGGAACTGAAACGTGACATATTAAAATGTCTCTTTCTAAAGTGGAGAAAAATTATTTAGGCCTGAGTGGAGTGAGACAGCCAAAAAAAAAAGATTTTTATTTTTTCCATTTAACTGGTTCATTGCTAACTTTATACCTTTGGGAGGTATTTTTAACAAAGCCATTGTTATGAGGAAAAAATGCTATGGAGAAAAATGACAATGTTAAAATTAAAAAATAATAATTTCTCTGAAAGCACTACTCTACTATCTTCCATCTTTTCTCATTTATGCTTCCATTACTAGCTCAGGTGGCTGGTTATTTTTATGTGATGGAATACGCAGATAAGAAAGAAAATAGAAAATGATTTCATTAACAAGCACTCAAGAGAAAATTTCTTCTCGATTCATCAAATTATACATAGTTGAGTAGAAGTTTCGACATCTTGGGGCCAAAAATGAAATAACTTTAATCTCTCGCATAACTCGTTCCTATGACATAAAAATATTCTTGAAAATCTCTGCTAAACACTAATCTAAATATCTCTTGCTGTCACGTATTCATAGGGATGGTTTCCTCACAATTAAGAAAAATGCTACAAGTGGCACTACTGGGTCTAAGTGAACAAATTTTTGATTCCCATACAGAACCCGGCTATTACGTATTTATTAACTCAGGATCTAATTAGAAAAACAATCACATTCTCATATTCTTAAAGATGCAGAGTTGGGATACATTGTAAATTGGGAATAGCTATGACAAATATGACCTAATGCAGTGAAACTCAAAATGTAGTCTATAGATTGACAGCACCAGCAATACCAGGAAACTTATAAATGTGTAGGTCCCAACCCACTGAATCTGAACCTCTGGAGATGGGGCTCAGAAAACTGCCTTATATGTCTCTAGGTAATTCTGACGTATATAAAATCTGAGAAGCAGTTATTGAATAAGGCTTTCTGTCTTGTGCTATTTATTACCTGTAAAGGGGTCCAAGACAGATATAGTAGGCGGATGCTTCCATTGTAGGCCATTATTATGTGGTGATTGAGAAAAGGACTCTGGAGCCACACTAAATCTGTATATTGGCTTACAGGGCTCTCTATGCATAACCCTAGAAAAGCCAATTCCCTTTTTTGTGCCTCAGTTTTCGCATCAGTAAAGTTGAAATAAGAATAATACCTACTCCCATAAGGTTGTTGAGAAGATTAATTATTTAATAGAAGTAAAGACTTTAGGTCAATGTCTAGCATGTAATAAATACTCAGTAAATACTAGCTATTAATGCTACTCTTTTACCCATATTTGGAGAATAATTTAGAGGAACTCAAAACACCCTGGGAGAAGACAGTGACTTGAAAGAAAGTGGGTAGTTGGTCCAACATTATGTATTAAATATTGTTTTAAGTCTTTGAAAGGGAAATTTGAAAATAATCTTCTATTCCTGTCATATGGTTGAAAATACATAAAAAATAAAAAAAATATCATTCTCTAATTAAGCTTGTCAAATTTCTGGTTTTCACAAACAAAACAAAATAAAACAAAACAAAACTAGAGTGACTTTTCAGAATTCAGATCACCACTACATGTTGGTTTACCAACAAAGCATTTAAAGGTGCAATATTTCAGTCCTAACCTAGTCATTACTTATCTGTTGTATCTTTCTCTGATACATCTGGTCAGTCTAAAATGCTGACCTCTGTTGGAGCAACATGAATTTTAAGAGGTAAAGTTTATAGTGATTTGCTGCTGTTAATCTACTTTGGAGGCAAAACCTCAGGCATGTAGAAAATAGCAAAATACAGTCTCATGAATTATGAGTTCACTTGCCTTTTGCTCAAACTGTGATCCTGGAGAGGAGCAGGAATGAATAGGATTGAATATTCTCAGAGGAAGTAGAGAGCTCTAAACTGTCAAAGCTGAGAAAACAAGCTGTTTTCTGCAATAGTAGGAGACAACCGAGGACTCTCATGACAGGGAGAATGTCACAATAGCTCGTTTGTATCGAATAGTCGCCCCCAGAAGACTTAGGACATAGTTTGTCATACCTGACCCTGTTCTTCTTTTACCATCCATGATAAATGTATAGTGTGCTGTAGGATCAATGACTTTCTGAAGTTATATTAATCACCCTGTAATATCAAATATTCATTTGCTTTATTCTATAATAGGTCTTTCTCTTTAATCATTGTCATTTCCATTATTATTCTCAGTGATATTCATACCTCCTGGGGTGGCAAAAACTTGTTTCCTGTGCACTTTCAGTGACAGCATAGAAGATGGAATTGCCCCATGATTTAACAAAAAATATCACAATTTTCTGTAGTCCTAATAGATTATTATAATATTGTAATTATTTGTAATATTATTGTGACTGCATTTTTATAACTACCAAATCATCATGAAAACTTTCAGCTGATTTTCTATGCCTCTTCTTAGCTCTCTTTGCAATTATTTATATTACATTTTCTTCTAGTCTTAAAATCCTTTACAAGATTAAAATACATTGCAAATGGAATTTCTTTTGTCATGGACTTCTCATATTGATAACATCTTTATTTATTTGACTTCATTAGTATAATTATGTGGAAATTTTATTAAGATGGGGATTGTTGAGAATAAGTCTAAAAAGGCTAAATGGCTTTCAGTGTAGCTGCTTTCTGGCATCATTCATGTAAGTCAAAATTCTTTAAATATACAAATAAATATTGTGTTTATAAGGTAAATGAATGGAATCTGGAGGCCATTTTCTCCTTTTCAATGTCATATAAAATTGCACAATGGTTTCATTTCAAATACAAAATTATTTTTAAACATAATTTCTAAAATTTAACTTGATAATGAACAAATAAATAGAATCCCAGAATTTCTTTATCTTTTGTTTCAAGGTCAGTGAAAATATGTCGGGCCAGTATAAGAAGCCCTCAATATAAAAAAGATGCCAAGTAAAATGACATTTATCCAGGATTAACCCCTGGTTATTTGCCTGTATTCTCTCTTATATACTTAAATTTCTTTCAATTTTTTTTCATTGATGATAAAAATGGAAAATGAAGAGGCCAAATTATTAACAAGTTATCATATATAATAAACATCAATTCATATTTAGATGGTAAGAGTCAGTGACGGTATAGAGTGCTTATTTGGGTAGTACCCAAATTGTTGAATTCATATTAAATTCAACCAACATTTTGGTAATGTGCAAGATCTAAATTTTTAAAGAAATCGCCAAAATATTAAAAAGAAGTATCATCGGGACATTAAATTCCTCAGTCTTCATATCTTTTTGCAGAATTCACTTTACGAATTCCCAGTTCTCAAAAGAACAATAATTTATTGAGAATTCTTTGTCAGGTGCTCTGCTGAGAGCTTTATATTTGACATGATTATTCTTATTTAATGTAACTAGAAATTAATATTTGAGATATGAACAATTTTCTCACTGCTATCAAGAGACTGAAATTGAATTAAGAAGCCAGATACTTCTATTTCAATGGCTGTTGTAATGAAGACTGGGTTTGTACACCAAATACTTAAACCACTTTCTATATGTCCCAGGATCCCTTGCAGTTAAATTGAGGACATATGTCTATTTCTAGTTATTGGACTATAAATGGAAGTAATATATGTCACTTCTTGTCAAGGCAGGCAAAAAAGTGTGCAACTTCTATGCTTTTCTCTGTTAAGGCTAGTTTGGAGGCATCTTTTAAATGGTGAACTTACACAAGGTGAAAGTCTACCTGTATTAGTTTTATAGGGCTGCTATATAAAGTGCCATAAACTAAATGGCTTAAATAATAGAAACTTATTGTCTCACAGTTCTGGAGGCCAGAACTCTGTAATCAAGGTGTCGGTAGGGTTATATCAAAATAAGAGCACATTCTTACTTTGAATCAAGGCTCAACTACAACAGGAGAGCACACACACCTACATAAGGGACACTAGGGGAGTACCTGGCACAGGTGATCTGAGAGACTATATGACTAGGCCTCACAGGACACCTACTACATAACACCAACTAGCCAAGACTGGAATACATAACGAATCTATCTAATATATAGAAAAGAACAGAGAGAGAAAGCCAAAATGAGAAAACAAAGAAACATGTCCTAAAAGAAAAAACTGGAGAAAACTCCAGAAAAGAACTAAATGAAATGGAGGCAGGTAACCTACCAGATACAGAGTTCAAAACACTGATTATAAAGATGCTCTATGAACTCAGGAGAAGATTAGATAATCTGAGAACTTCAACAAAGAGATAGTAAGCATAAAAAAGCACAAATAAACCATAAAATAAAAAAGAAACAATCAGAAATGGAAAATACAATAACAGAAATGAAGACTTCACTGGAAGGAACCAACAGTGAATTAGATGAAGCAGCAATTTAGTAATCAAAGTAGCAGAAAACACCCAATCGGATGAGCAACAAGAAAAAAGAATCAAGAAGAAAAAAGAGTAAAGTTTAAGGGACATCTGAGACAATATCCAGCATAACAATATTCACATCAGAGGGGTACCAGAAGGAGAAGAGAGAAAGCAGAGGGCTGAGAAGCTATTGGAAAAAAATAATGACAGAAGACTTCTGTAACCTGGTAAAAAAAAATAGACATACATGTCCAGGAAGCACAGAGAGTACAAGATAAGCCCAAATAGGCCCACATCAAGACACATCATAATTAAACTGTCAAAGGCTGGAGATTGTGGAGAAACATGGCAGAGTGAGAGACATCCCCAGATTTCTCCCCTTGAAATGACAATAAGCTGAACATCTAAAACTCAACAAAACATACACAAACTGCATACTAGCATGTCTGAGCATGGGATCTGCTCATAAGAACTACCACAGATCAGAACCCCAGGTGTCAGACGGTGGACTGGGAGAAATAAAGAAGCTGCCTCTCACAGCTACTGGAGCACCGTGCAGGAGGATGGGGAAGGGAGAAGGTGAGGCGAGTTCCCTGAACAGCCCTGCCTGGAAGAGTTCTGAGTTCCATGCAGCCGACAGCTGGGCCCAGTCATCAGGGCAGAAAGCAGAGAAGCAGGAAGGTAGAGAAACAACAGTTGATTTTTACCAGCTGCAGTGGCAAAACCAAGGCTGAGCTGCAGCCCCCAATTCCCAACCCAGAGGAACCTTAGCCCCTTACCCTCCAAGACCTAACACTGCGGAGACCCAGGGGAATCTGAGCAAATGCTGCGGAGACTGTTGCTGACACTGACAAGGACTGAAACTGAGGGTAGCGAGCATAATTAAATATTTAAAAGAAAATAAAAAGTCATTATTAAGGCTTTATATAAAGCTGGGATCCAAGAGGCTTAGACGCCACCTACAGGAAACCAAAAGAAAAGCTCCTTTTTCGCCGCAGGCTAAAGAGAGACCTTTATATAATAAATCTTCCTTATGGAAAAACAGCAGAATACATTTCCATTCATAACCTAGGTGGAGAAAAGTCCATTAAATAAATACCATAAACAACCAAGCTAACAAGAAAGCTCAGAAAGAAATAGAAAAATCTCCAGAAAATAAAATTAGAGACATAGAAATATATGACTTAAATGACAGAGAATTCAGGATGGTACTTCTGAAAAAACTCAATGAGATCTGAAACGAATCATATCAACGATTTCAGGAACTGGAAAAAAAAAAAAAACATAGATGAGCAGAGCAAGGAGATTGAAACCCTCAAAAAGAATCAAATAGAACTTCTGGAGATGAAGAACACCCTGCAAGAGTTGAAAAATGAAATAGCAAGCTTGGGAAATAGAGTTGACAAAAGGAGGAAAGGATCAGTGATATTGAAGACAGAAATTTAGAAATAGATTAGAAGGAAGAAGAGAGAAACCAAAGAATGAAAAATAATCACAGAAAAATACAAGAACTAGCTGATACCATCACTAGAGGAAACATAAGAATAATGGGCATTACCGAAGGCAAGGAAAAAGAACAGGAACTAGAAAACATTTTCAGACAAATAGTGGACGAGAATTTCTCAAAGCTAAGGAATGAGCTGGAATCTTGGAATTCAAGAAGTAAACAGAATACCCAATTATCTCAACTCAAAAAGGCCTTCACTAAGACACACTGTATTAAAATTATCAAAAATCAATGACAAAGACAGAATTCTTAGGGCAGCCAGGGAGAAGAAAACGATACCTTATAAAGGAAAACCCATTAGATTATCCTTGGACTTCTTAGTGCAAACTTTACAAGCCAGAAAGGAATGGAACGAAATATTTAAACTATTAAGTGAAAGGAACTATCAGCCTAGGATAATGTATCCAGTTAAGCTCTCCTTCAGATATGAAGGAGAAATAAAGACCTTTCTAGATATACAAAAACTGAGGGAATTCTCCACTACGAGGCCTGCACTACAGGAAATACTGAAAAAGGTCAACTCGCCTAAAACAAAATGACAAAAAAATATATATAATTAGAAGTAAAGTGACTATCAGGCAAATAGGAGGAGAAGAGTGCAACCCTTACTAAGAACAGGGCATTATAAGCTTAAATAATAAGAAGAGAATTGCTTTCGCATGAGAGTAATGAATGTTCAGCATACATAGGGACAAATTGAGATAACAATGACTGAAAAGGGGAGGATTCAAAGACCCAGATTCGCAAAGGGGAGTGGAGATAAGGCACATGTAGAAGAAAAGGGACGACTGTATATGTATACCTACCCTTCACATGTTTGCAATGGTAACTACACATCAAAGATTCAGAACTGAAGTATATAACATAGAACAAGAAGAACCAGAGAGAAAACTCACAAAAGCCAACTAAAATAAAGAAATCAGAAATACAAGGACAAGGAAGTCAATGGAAACACTGAACTACCAGACAGCACGATAAAATGGCCATAAGAAGACCTCATGTTTCAATAATCACCCTAAATATAAATGAACTGAACTCACCAATAAAAATGCACAGAGTTGCAGATCAAAAATGGATCAAAAAACAAAACCCAAGCATATGCTGCCTCCAGGAGACACACCTCAGCTCCAAAGTCAAATATAGACTCAAAGTGAAAGGATGGAAAATGATATTTTAAGCAAATGGCATTCAGAGAAAAGTGGGAGTAGCAGTACTAATATCAGACAAAATAGACTTCAAAATAAAAAAGGTAAAGAAAGATACTGAGGGACACTTCATAATGATAAAGGGAATCATGCACCAAGAAGACATAACATTTATTAATATCTATGCTCCCAATCATGGAGCCTCAAAATATGTAAAACAATTACTAACAGAACTAAAGGGAGAAACAGACCAAAACACTGCCGGATATGGACAGATCATTCAAACAGAAAATCAATAAGGAAATAACATCCTTAAATGACACATTAGACTAACTAGACACAATTGATATTTACAGAGATTCTATCCCAAAACAGCTGCTTATACATTCTTCTCTAGTGCACACGAAACATTCTCAAGAAGCAACCACATACTGGGACACAGAGATAGCCTCGACAAATATAACAGGGCTGAAATCATACCATACATATTCCCTGATCATTATGCTTTAAAACTAGAGATCAACTGCAAAAAAGAAAGCAGGAAGAACCACAAATACATGTAGATTGAACAACAGTCTACTGTAGAATAACTGGGTCAGAGAAGAAATAAAAAGAGAGATTAGAGGTATAGAGAAACAAATGATAATGATAG
>NW_011888783.1:37444307-37447107 GCF_000151845.1 Pteropus vampyrus | reverse complement strand
AATTGATATTTACAGAGATTCTATCCCAAAACAGCTGCTTATACATTCTTCTCTAGTGCACACGAAACATTCTCAAGAAGCAACCACATACTGGGACACAGAGATAGCCTCGACAAATATAACAGGGCTGAAATCATACCATACATATTCCCTGATCATTATGCTTTAAAACTAGAGATCAACTGCAAAAAAGAAAGCAGGAAGAACCACAAATACATGTAGATTGAACAACAGTCTACTGTAGAATAACTGGGTCAGAGAAGAAATAAAAAGAGAGATTAGAGGTATAGAGAAACAAATGATAATGATAGTACAACATATCAAACTTTTGGGACACAGTAAAAGCGGTCATAAGAGGAAAGTTCATATCATTGCAGGTCTATATCCAAAAACAAGAACAAGCCCAAAAAACAGCCTAACACTTCATCTTAAAAAAACTAAAAAAGGAAGAAACCTAAAGTCAGCAGAAGGAAAGAAATAATCAAAATTAGAGCAAAAATAAATGAAATTGAAAACAAAAAATATATAGAGAGAAAAATGCAACAAAGAGCTGGTTCTTTGAGAAGGTTAATAAAACTGAGAAACCCCTGGCTAGACCCACTAAATTAAAAAGAGAAACGATGCAAATAAACAAAATCATGGATGAAAGAGGAGAAATAACGACTGCCATCACAGAATTACAAAGGATCACACAAGAATACTATGAAAAAGTACATAACACCAAATTTAATAACCTCGAAGAAATGGACTAGTACGTAGAAAAATACGACCTTCCTAGACTGAATCAAGAAGAACTGGAAAATCTAAATTGACCAATCAGCAGTATGGAAATTGAAACAATCATCAAAAACATACTAAAAAGTAAAAGTTCAGGACCAGAGGGCTTCAGGAGAGAATTCTACCAAACATTCAAAGAAGATTTAATACCTATTCTCCTCAAAGTCTTTCAAAAAATTAAAGAGGAGACAATACTTCCCAACTTATTTTATGAGGCCAATATCATCCTGATATTAAAACCTGGTAAAGATAACACAAAAAAAGAAAACTATAGATCAATATCTCTCATGAACATCTATGCAAAAATCCTAAGTAAGATACTAGCGAACCAAATACAGCCATATATTAAAAAGATTATACGCCACAATGAAGTGGGCTTCATTCCAGGGGCACAGGGATGGTTCAACATAAGCAAATCGATTAATGTGATAAATCGCATAAACAAATTAAAAAATAAGAATCATATGATCATATCAATAGATGCAGTAAAAGCCTTTGACAAGATACAGCTTCCATTTATGATCAAACACAACAAAATCGGTATAGAAGGAAAGTACCTTAACATAATAAAGGCCATGTACATAAAGCCCTCAGCAAACATGATATTTAATGGTGAAAAATTAAAAAACGTTCCTCTAAGATCAGGAAAAAGGCAAGGCTGCCTACTATCACCACTGTTATTCAATATAACATTGGAGGTCCTAGCAAGTGCAAACAGAAAATAGAAAGATATAAAAGGCATCCAAATAGGAAACAATGACATCAAACTGTCACTATTTGCAGATGACATGATTCTCTATATAGAAAACCCTTAACACTCCACATGAACACTACTAGAAACAATAAGCAAATACAATATTTTCTGGACACATAAATCAACATTCAAAAATCCATAGCGTTCCTATATTCTAATAATGAAGTGTCAGAAAAAGAAGTGGAAAAATAATTTCTGTTGCAATTTCAACAAAAAGAATAAAATATCTAGGAATAAATTTAATGAAACATGTGAAAGACCTATAAAATGAAAACTATAAGACCCTATTAAAAGAAATCGAAGATACAAAGAAATGTAAAGATATTCCATGTTCATGGATTGGAAGAGTCAACATGGTGAAAATGACCATATTACCTAAAGCATTATACAGATTTAATGCAATCCCCATCAAAATCCCATCGGCATTTTTTTGTTTAAAGAAATAGAAAGAAAAATCATCAGATTTGTATGGAAGCACAAAAGACCTTGAATTGTCAAAGCCATCCTGAGTAAAAAGAATGAGGCTGGAAGCATTACCCTGCCTGACTTCAAATTATACTACAAAGCAATAGTAATCAAAACGGCATGGTATTGACATCAAAACAGATGTACGGACCAGTGGAACAGAATCGAGAGTCCAGAAAGTAAACCCATGTTTATATGGGCAAATAATTTTCGACAAAATGCCAAAAACATACAGTGGAGAAAGGAAAGCCTCTTCAATAAATGGTGTTGGGAAAACTGGAAAGCCACCTGCAAAACAATGAAACTAGACTGTTTTCTATCATCACACACCAAAATTCACTCAACATGCATTAAGGACCTGAATATAAGACCTGAAATAATAAAATGCGTAGAAGAAAACAAAGGAATGAAGCTCAAAAACCTTGGATTTAAAGAGGATTTTATGAATTTGACCTCAAAAGCAAGGGAAGTAAGTCTAAAATAAATGAATGGGACTACATCAAACTAAAAAGCTTCTGCTCAGCAAAAGAAATCATCAACAAGGTAAAGAGACAACCATCTGAATGGGAAAATATATTTGTAAGCAATGACTCCGATAAGGTCCTAATATCCAAAATATACAAAGAACTCATACAACTCAATAACATAAAAAAAAAAATGATCCAATCAAAAAATGGGCAAAGGACCTGGACACTTCTCCCTAAAGGACATGCAAATGGCCAACAAATATATTCAAAGGTGCTCTATGTCACTAGCTATTAGAAAAATGCAAATCAAAACCACAGCGAGATATCTCAATCTCAC
>NW_011888783.1:37443932-37444257 GCF_000151845.1 Pteropus vampyrus | reverse complement strand
GAATTCTCAACAGAAAACTTTGCAGGCCAGAAAGAATTGGCACAAAATATTTAAAGTGATGAAAAGCAAGGACCTACAACCAAGACTATTCTAACAGTCAAGGCTATCAATTAAAAGATAAGATAAAGAACTACCCAGACAGGACAAAGCTAAAAGAATTTATCACCACAAAGCTAGTATTACAAGAAATGTTAAACAGACTTCTTTAAGAAGAAGGGGCAGGAGGGTCAGGGGGACAAATATGAATAATAAAATGGCAATAACTATGTACCTATTAATAATCAATTTGGATGTAAGTGGATTAAATATTCCTATCTAAAGACAT
>NW_011888783.1:37425188-37443882 GCF_000151845.1 Pteropus vampyrus | reverse complement strand
CAAATATGAATAATAAAATGGCAATAACTATGTACCTATTAATAATCAATTTGGATGTAAGTGGATTAAATATTCCTATCTAAAGACATAGAGTAGCTGAATGGATAAGAAAACAAGATCCATACATATGCTGTCTACAAGAGACCCACTTCAAATCAAAAGACACAGAGACTGAAAGTAAAAGGATGGAAAAAGATATACAACAGAAATTTTAAAAAAGATGGAGTAGCAATATTTATATCAGATAAAATAGACTTTAATATAAAGGCTATAATAAGAGACAAAAAAGGACATTATATAAGGACAAAGGGATCAGTCCAACAAGAGGACATAACTCTAGTAAACATTTATGCACCCAAAACAGAAGCACCTAAATACATAAAGCAAATATTCAATGACATAAAAGGAGAGATTGACAGTGATACATTCATAGTAGGGGACTTTAACATCCCGTTGACTCTAATGGACAGATCTTCCAGGCAGAAAATCAACAACATTAGAAACAATGGGCTTAAATGATATAGTAGATGGAATTGATTTAATTAATAGAGTATTTCATTTAATTAATAGAGTATTTCATTTAATTAATAGAGTATTTAATTTTAGAGTATTTCACCTTAAATCAGCAGAATATATATTTTTCTTAGTGTACTTGAAACCTTTTCTAAGATAGACCTATGTTAGGCTACAAAACAAATCTCAATATATTTAAGAAGACTGAAATCATATTGAGCGTCTTCTTTGACCACAACGATATGAAACTAGAAATCAACTATAAGAAAAAAAAAAACAAAACTGAAAAATACACAAACACATGGAGGCTAAATAACATGCTACTAAGCAATTAATGGGGTAAGAATGATAGCAAGGAAGAAATCAAATGATACCTTGGGAGAAAAGAAAATGAAAACACAATGACTCTATGGGACACGGCGAAAGCAGTCCTAAGAGGGAAATTCATAGCAATACCTCAAGAAACAAGAAAAATTGCTAATAAACAATTTAACCTTACACTTAGAGAAACTAGAAAAAGAACAGCAAACAAAGCCCAAAGTGAGTAGAAGAAAATAATAATGATCAGATTAGAAATAAACAAAATAGAATCTAAAATAAAAAATTCAAAAGAGCAATGAAACCAAAAGCTGGTTCTGTGACAAGATAAACAAAATTGATAAACCTTTAACCAGACTCATCAAGAGAAAAAAAAAAAAATAGGACTCGAATAAATAAAATCAGAAATGAAAGAGAAGTGACAACTTACTCTACAGTAATATGAAGGATTGTAAGAAAATACTATGAGGAATTATATGCCAACAAATTGGACAATCTGGAAAAAATGAATACATTCCTATAAATATACAATCTCCCATGACTGAGTCAGGAAGAAACAGAAAATCTGAACCAATGATTACCACAAACAAAACTGAATCAGCAACCAAAAAACTCCCAAAGAAAAATAGTCCTGGACCAGATGGCTTCACAGGCAAATTTTACCAAACATTCAAAGAATTAACACCTATTCTTCTCAAATTATTCCAAAAATTTCAAAATAAGGCAAGGTTCCCTAATTCTTTTTACAAGACCAATATTACTGGGATTCCCAAACCAAAGACATTACAAAAAAAGAAAATTATAGGCCAATAATCCTAATGAACATAGATGCAAAATTTCTCAAAAGAATATTAGCAAACTGAATTCAGCAATACATTTAAAAAATCATACACCATAATCAAGTGAGATTTATTCCTGGGATTCAAAGTTGGTTCAATATCTGAAAATCCATTAACATGATACACCACATTAACAAATTGAAAATAAAAATCATGATTATAACAATAGATGCAGAAAAAGGGTTTGACAAAATTCAGCATTCATTTATGATAAAAACTCTCAGCAAAGCAGGGACAGAGAGAACATACCTCAACATAATAAAGGCTATCTATGACAAACCCACAGCTAACACCATAATCAACAGGAAAAAGCTAAAAGTGTTTTCCTTAAGATCAGGAATGAGACAAGGATGTCCACTTTCACCACCTTATTCAACATATAATTGGAAGTCATAACCACAGCAATCAGACTAGAAAAAGAAATAAAATGCACCCAAATTTGAAAGGAAGAAATAAAACTGTCATTATTTGCAGATGGCATGACACTATATATAAAGAACCCTAAAGATTCCACCAAAAAACTGTTAGAATCGATAAATGAATTCAGTAAAGTAGCAGGATACAAAATTAATATTCAGAAATTGATTGCATTGTTATACACCAATAATAAAATATCAGAAACATAAATTGAAAAAAATCTCACTTGCAATTACATAAAAAATAATAAAATGATTAGAAATAAATTTAACCAAGGGAGTAAAAGACTTATACTTTGAAAATTATAAGTCATTGAAGAAAGAAACTAAAGAAGATACAAATAAATGGAACATATATCATAGTCATGGATCGGAAGAATTAACGTCATTAAAATATCCATAATACCCAACGCAATCTATAGATTTAATGCAATCTCTATTAAAATACCAATGGCCTTTTTCACATAACTAGAACAAATAATCCTAAAATTTATGTGAAACCATAAAAAAAAAATACCTTGAATAGCCATGGTCATCTTGAGAAATAAAGTTGGAGATATCATACCACCTGATATTGAATTATACTACAAGGCTATAGTAATCAAAACAGCATGGTACTAGCACAAAAACACAGATCAATGGAACAGAATAGAAAGTCCAGAAATAAAACCATGCTTATATGATTCTTTAATCTATGACAAAGGAGGCAAGAATAAACAATGAGGTAAAGACAGCTTATTCAATAAATGGTGTTGGGAAAACTGGACAGATACATGCAAAGAAAAAAAATGAGATTGGACCACTTTCTAATACCATATACAAGAATAAACTCAAGATGGATTAAAGACTTAAATGTAATACTCAAAACCATAAAACTCCTAGAAGAAAACATAGGCAGCAAACTCATTGACATTGCCCTTCATAATATTTTTTCTGATATAACTTCTCAGGCAAGAGAAACAAAAGATACATTACTGAGAGAAATGCAAATTAAAACTATAATGAGATATCATCTCATACCTGTCAGAATGGCTATCATCAATAAATAAAAGAAAAACAAGTGTTGGCAAGGATGTGGTGAAAAGGGAACCCTCATATAGCATTGGTGGGAATGCAAATTGGTAAAGCCATTATGGAAAACAGGTTGAATGTTCCTCAAACAATTAAAAATATAACTACCTTATGACACAGCAATTGCCCTTTTGGGTATTTATCCAAAGAAAAACAAAACACTAATTCTGAAAGAATTAGTATCTGTATATGTGCACTGCGGTGCTATTTACAATAGCCCAGATATGGAAGCAAATTAAGTGTCCACCAGCAATGATTAGATAAAAAAAGATGCGGTACTTATACACAATGGAATATTACTCAGCCATAAACAAATAAAATCTTATCATTTGTAATGACATGGATGGACCTAAAAGGTATTTTACTAAGTGAAATATGTCAGACAGAGAAAGACAAATACGATATGATTCCACTTTTATGTGGAATCTAAAGAACAAAATAAATGAACAAACAAAATAAAAACAGATTCATAGATACAGAGAACAAACTCGTGATTGCTGGATGGGAGAGGGTTTGGGGTACTGGGTGAAAATGGTGATGGGATTAAGAAGTACATATTGATAGTTACAAAATAATCATGTGAAATACAGCGTAGGAAATATAGTCAATAATATTGTAATTACTATATATAATGTCAGGTGGGTGCTAGAATAATCAGGAGGATAACTTCATAAATTACATAAATGTCTAACCACTATGCTGTACACCGGAAACTAATATAATACTGAACGTCAATTAAAATTTTTTTAATTAAAGATAATTACTGATAAAAAAAAAAGAAAAAAGAAATGACCAGCATTAAGATAAATTCCTACATTTATACATGGAAATAAATATAAAAATAAAATTCTCCATAATGTGGTCCTAGTATACTCACCTCTCTAGTCCATTCTATCCCTCTCTCCTCCTAATACCTGATATAACAGACATACTGAATAATGAGAAACATTTTGGATGAACATTTATTTAAATTCCTTTGCCTTTGCTCATGCCGTTTTCTACATATAATTGCTCTACCTTACCCCCTTACCCCACTCCCATCTCTTCTATATGCAGTCCCTGAAAAAACTCATATGATTAAGGAGTCAAATTTGAATCTTTTCCTGATCCCTTCAGGAAATGGTAGAACTGGGAGATTATTTAGGGTAGTATTTCCTGCTTTAATAAATTATCTAAAAATATCAGTGGACTGATGTTCACATATTAGTCCAGTTACCATGTTCCTGATCAGTAATGATTCAGGGACCCAGACTTCTTTCATCCTGAGGCACTACCTTCATTGTTGGCACAGAGAGAGATGAAAGAGAGAGAAGGCACACTGATGTAAGAAGGCCTGGAAAATACATCCCTTTGCTTGGAAAACATCTTTATGGGTAAATCTGTATTAGTGGTCTGTTAGTTCTCTTTGCCACACTTGGTTCCTAAGCCCACTGAGCCTCTTTCAAAGCTGTTGTACTCAATTGCATTCTGCTTTTTTGTGTGTGTGTTTTTCTCTCCAAATAGACTATTAATTCAATGTGAGAACCAATAATGTATTGATAATTGTATTTCCTCAGAGTCCAGAATTTTCCCTGGCACATAGCAGGAACTAAATAATTATATACTATACTTAGTTATTGGATCAAACAAATGTATTTATTTCTGCTACTATTAGTATTTTCACTGTTCTGTGATTTCTGGTCTCTTAAAATCAAATATGATTTAAGAAATAAAGAGCTCAATTCATTTGTAATACTCCATTTTTTTCTAGATCTAAAAGATAGTTAGCTAACATTCACAGCTAAGCTTGTTAAGCAGTAGGCCTAAAACCCCTAATCAAATCAACATTGCCAGTGGCATCTAATTCTCAAGTATTAAAGTAATAGAATAGAGAAACATATATTCTGTATTAGCAAAGTCTGATAATATCTAATTTGGTTATTACTATATCCAATGATTTGAAACTCAATATTATTTCTAAGAATTTTATATGATAATGAATTTCTCTTATTTATCGCTTAGAATCATTTGGGCTATAGCATTAACATTGATCATGAAATAACAAAAACTAACAAAATATTGTGGAACTAAATAGGAAAAAGTAAAGTATAAATATGCAGCTGCATGAAACCACTCATATTAAAATTTATTTTAAAATTTTATGATCAGTTTCAATTTTTATTATGTATAGTTCGACAGTTTTATTTGCTTCCACATGTGTTAGCTAAAATAAATTGTTGTAATTAATATAAATTGCTATATAAGAGAAATAAAGAAGTGAAGCTATCTTGAGGCCACTATAGCTCAAAATTTGGTCAAGAATGTCCCAATTCCTCTTCTCCACATGCTATCATTAAAATGTTACACACTTAACGAATAGAACTTTTAAAGAAACTGCAAAGTCAATAACATTAATTCTGGATTACAAATCTCATCATAAATTGTATCAAAACAGCTTATCTGTTGCCATTAACCAATAATGTTAAAATATTTATGAGCAGTTGTTTTATAAATTTAAATCAGCCACCCAAATTCTCTATTCCTCAAACTAACTTAACAATCCATCTTTTTAATAATGTTATGAATGTCTTAAATCCCAATATAAACTCTACAAATATATACATATATATACAAACAAAAAGCAGATGTGGATTTTCAAGCTACAAATTTTGATTAGCAAATAATTTGATTTTTTTTTATATTAACTTCATCTTTACTTTGAGACTCTTCTGACTAGTGGCAAAAAAAATATATCTAGTTAACATTAGATAAGCTTGATCACTCTTGCATTTTTTTTAGTCATTTCAAGTTTAAACTCAGCCAATTAAGATTTCTCTTTTTTTCTTTCCTTCTCCATGGGCTGGGTAACATAGTTTTCTAGACTTAAATTATCATGTCCCCAAGAAAAAAATCTGGTCAGAGGTTAGTTTCGGTCCATGTTGACCTTGCTAGGTTGTAAACTCTGCTCTGCTTTCCAGCTGTCATCCTTCTTCCATACCAGCAACTTCTGTCATGGACACGGTCTCAACTGGCCTCCAATTGCATGGTCTACCCAATATTTTCTAAGGCCCTCGACAGCTCACATGTGCTCTTTCTCACATCCTGCAAATGTTGTATTCTTCTTCATTTAACGGGTAATGGAAAAATTCCCTTGCCTACAATTTCAGTGTTCCATATCAGAAGCAGATCATATGGCCCTAACATTCTCAGAATCCACAAACTACCTTGAGATTTTACCATACTCCTGGAATTCAACTTGTATCTCTGAGGATAGATCCCCTCTTCAGACACTTTCACTCTGTGCCTGCCAGTCCTAGAAATACTTATAATTTCTTGACAGGTAAAATGACTCTTAGATTTCATTGCAATCCAACCATTGCCATTATTGATATAATAAATGTACTTCTGTTATCATTTACATAAAACAGAACTAACATATATAATAAAAGAATTATCAAATTTATCAAATCAAAGGAGCAATGGGCAATGAGAATATTGATGGGTCAGCTTACAAAATAAAGATGTTGGCCAGCACTGGTCATGGAAGTGCATATCTGTCAAGGTAACTAAAAAATCACTTTTACCTCAAATATTACAGCATGAGGCCATTACACATTTGGACTACCCAACTAATTATCTCTATGCTGATTTCAAATTCATTTTAAATAACCTTCTGACAAGCTACCATGTTACGTGGTATAGAAAATGTCCTGGTAGACACCCATACATTGTACTGCATATGAATACAATGGAATATTTTGTACACCAGACTCTCAAGAATTTTACTTACATAATTTCATATCCTCAGTTCTAGTTTATACTAGGACACTCACAGAAAGTTTTTTTTTTTCTGACTCTGCAAAATTGAAACAGTAGTAAATAATTAGGTAAGTACCTTCATACATCGCGTCTGTCCAATGCCCTTTCTCCAAAATTCTACAATATGAATTTTCTTGTTTTATAACATTCTACTAATGTCCAGACTTTCTAAACTTTTTTTTTTCAAGTGACAGATATGCACTGAAAGGAGCTGCTCAACAATTTTTTAATAAAACATCTTTGAATAAAAGTCTGGTGTATTTACCCAATTTACTGCAAAGCTAGTTATTGGCTGTTGACAAATAATTACCCAAGGTTTATTGTTATTTAGCACATGTCTATTACATTTAACTGTGCTTAATTTGTTTCCATAAGTGAGACTGTCCTTGGGAGGGAGAGGCATAGTCAAACACACACAAGAGCAGTTTAGGATCACATCACAGAAGAGAGTCATTTGACGTCAAGAAAAGCAAAAAGTAAACATTGTGAGGATGGCAGGGAAAGCCTGGGTGATCTCCACACCGAAGTGAGTACTGTGCTCATACCGCACATTCAACTAGCGCCAGGCGGCAGTAAGATATTGATTTCATACAGCTGAATCACACGGAATTCATTCTCTCTGGGACTTGGCCAGAAACAAGGTTTATTAAGCCTTACATCGCTTTATCATCAAGGTTAACTCCTCACTCTAAGGGCCATTAAGAGAGCTTTATTATTAGTTTGTAATTTTGTATGTTTTAAGTGGAATGACATTATTTTGCCCAAGTGAATAAAATGAAGTACAGTAATTGTAATTGCTATTGCCAGACTCCTTAGCGAGCCTCACAGGATTTTCCAAAAGTAAAATGACAATGCATCATCATCAACCTGGCCACCATCCCACCACAAAGATTCCTGGAATATTTCCAACATTCTCCAACAATTCTTGGGTATCCCTGCATAAAATATATGACATGTCAAAGTCCAGATTCATTACCTTTCTAATTTTTTCCTTTAGTACAAGATAATCCTTCATCATTGACTCATTTTTTAAAGAAGTCCTCCAGTTAAAAATATGTCAAGATCTCACCAGAAGATTTGACATTGACTCGTTATTATAGAAAAGCATATGTTCAAGAAAACTAATGGGTATCCTAATGACCAAGTGAAAAACCATAGCACTATATACACAAGATGGATAGCATTGACATTAGATGATAAACTGAAGTACCTGAACATTCATGGTGATTTAAATCACATTTGGTTAAGAAAAAGTGCAATTAAGAATTAAGAACCAACGCATTACAAAGAATCTGAATATAACAAATTCATAATGAATTGGGCCTACATTACCTGGTTCCTATCCTGAGAAATAATCTTATCACTTGCTGCTTGCTCCCCTGCCAATTCCCCTTCATATTCCCTTGTTTCATATTTGTCTGTATACATGCAGCACACATACTATACACACACAGGAATGTGCTTGTTATCAGTCAGCTTGACTTCTGACAGTTTCTTGACTACTTCATACTCTTACACATCACTAGGATTTTGTTCTTCTAGTACCCTCTACTTAAAATTGTTTTGCTTTCCTTATTCCTTGTTCTACTTACTTAGCAGTAGAGCAGATTTGGTTCTAAAAAAAATATTTGGTTTGCAATGAAGAAAAAACTAAACTGAAACTAACTCAAGCCTAAATATGGATGCAACATGTGATAAGGCTACTTTTTGCAAAAGTGAAGCATAGTCATGTGGCCACAACAAGGCTTATGGTTTGTATGTAAGTTTTGAAGAGGCCATCACAGAAGAAGGTCCAGTTCCTTCACATATTGTAAAAAAAATTCAATCAAGTTATGTCCAAATTCTGCTTACACTTAGCAAGATGATATGATGCATTTACTGTGGAGTTGGTATCAATGAATAAATAAGATTCTTACAAGTAGCATTTAGGAATTCTTTTCAGAACAGACACTCAAAATTTCTGCCTCATTTTCCATAATCCTCAGAGAGTTCTAGAGAACTCTGAAAGACTTTGCTTTGAACATACCCAGTGATTGATACAATAAAAATACCTACTGAAATAAGGGAAACAACAAATAGCCTGAGACCACTAAATTATGTTCATTTAGTTTAATGCAAACCACAACGTGATTTCAGAATTTTAGACTTAAAGAAATGATGTAATACATCTGGTTAGCCCCTTAGCTCTGCACATGAAGAAAATAAGGCTAGGTGGGTTTAATAAATTATTTAATTAAGAATGCATTTCAAAAGCAGTATGTACCTTTGAAAGGGCTCATATCTACTAAGGAGATGAAAATTAGGCTCTCTAGAGGCAATTATATAGTTAACCAACCACTGCTAGTTTCTGTACCACATATTAAATAGTCTTACCCTAGTTTATCTTTTCAAAAAAAAAATGAAAATAACTTATACTTCATAGAATTATTATGGGAGATATATAAAATAATGACAAAGATCCTCATAGCTCAGTAACTGGCACAGAACAGGCCCTCAAATAATTACTTCTTTCTATTTAACTCCTAGTAAGTTGAATTTATGATACTATTGTTCCCTGATTTATGCAGTAGACAAGTGCATCATATCACACCACTTTTCACTTAATTTTATATCCTAGTAGAATATATGTAATATTATTTTGGGGATATGTATGAATATGTTTTACATAAATGTCATCTTCCCTTCTGGACCTTGTTGTTAAAGCATAATTTTAAAAACTTTCCATATAGATAGATGTAGTTTTCTAAACTATGGCAGAGTATTTCATAGTATGTATGTTCTAAGATTATTTAGAAAACCTCTAACTCATAGACATTTAGTTTTAGATTTTTCAAGTTTCTTGCCCTTACAAGTTATGATCCAACAAACATTTCCCCCATGTACCATGTTGTGTAAGAATTCTTCTTGAGTACATACCAAATATGGAAATACTGAAACAAAGACATCTTAGTTATCTATTTTGGGGTAACAAATTATTTCAAAACCTCATGGCTATACACAATAACTATTTATTACCTCTTCTGGTTCCTCTGGGTCAGACATTCAAACAGGAAACAATGGGGATGGCTTGTGTCTGCACTGTCATTTCAAAGGCCTCAGCTGTAAGACTTGAAGTCAGAATCTAGAATATATCTGATGGTTCAGGCTGAGGATAAGCTGTGAGCCTGGCCCAGGCTGTGAGTGGAATACCTACTCTTGACCTCTCTGTGTGGCCAAGAATTCTTTACAATGTGATGGCTGGGTTTCCAGAGCAAGCTTCTCAAGGGAGGAAAAGAAAAAGTCTGAAAGAAACTCTACTGCTTTTTATAACCTAGTCTCGAAAGCCATCCACCAGCATTTCCCATTGCATGAGTAGAGGCATTCTGCAAAGATCTGTCTACTTGTAAGGGAAGAAAACACAGACCTTACTTTTGATGGAAGAATCTCATCATCACATCGGGGCAGCCATTTTTGGAAAATCCCATCTGCAAAAAAAAGAAATAAGCATTAAAATTTCAGTAGACATTGCCAAATTGTTTTCCAAATTGTCTTTATCATATATTCTTCAAATGGCAGTTATAACAAGATAAATTTTAACTCACATTTTGACTTCTAAATGCTAAAAAAATTAATAAAAGATGTCATACCTAATCTGCTTCAACAAAGACAATGAAATAGAACTTGCATTCAATTAATTTCAGTGTTTCAGGGTAAGAGACGGAGAGATAGACAGACATTAATTTTTTTTAAACAAAACTCTCAAGATACAAATAGATTACCTAATCATTGTGTGCGTCAGTTTTCTTATTTGTAAAATTAAGACAATACAATGTCCTTCAAAATGCTGTTATAAGATAAAAATAAATTAACTGATATAATGTATATAAAGGCCTCAGTATAGTAAGCAAATAATAAATGCTGAAATTTAGTATTCTATACTCATAATTTTATAATAATCAAGTTTCAGCCTTAGATTTTTTAAAAATAATTTTACTAAGAACATCAACAATCTCTCATATCCTAAATTAAACAATCATTAGCCTTTACAGTAGATCTCTTTGCTATGTTAGACACTATTCATGTATCTCTTTCCTTCTTAACATTCATGTATGTATGCATGCAAGTCTATAGATACATTTACTCTTTCAAGAAGAATACAGGACAGTTAAATTCACCTTGTTAAACGAGTTTTTGAAAACAACATTGATATATAAAGTAATTAATATTTGAAAGCTATTAGAATTGTGCCTAAAACGTAGTGAGCACTAAATACAGCTTATTTTTATCATTATTTGCTATTATTACTAGAAATAACCTTATTTATTATTTATTGCACAAATCACTCAAACTAAAAGAAAATAGAGTGGCATGAAAATGCTAAAAAACCTATTCCCGGTAAAATTATATTTTAAAAACAGAAGCGGTATAAAGATGCAAGAGAGAGAAAGAGAGATTGAAATGCCAGAAGACCTGAATTACAAAAAATGTTAAAAGCAGTTCTTCAGGAAGAAATATGAGATGAGGCAGAAATTTGGATCTACACACAACAAATGGAAAGTACAGGAAAATGAATAAATGAAGATAAAAATTCTTTCTTTTTTTAATTGCTCTAAAAACCTGCATAAAGCGAAAATAGCAGCAATGGTATTGTATATATATTAAAAGTAGGTAAACTGCATGGCAAAAATATAAAGGATGAAAAGAGGAAATAAGAGAATATTGTTGTAAGGCCTTCACACAACACATGCGGCGCTATAATAGTATGTAAAGATACACTATGATTAATTATAAATATTTTAAAACATAAGGCTATCATTTAATTTTTTTTAAATTCACATGAATATTCAGGCCATAGTAATGATAAAATCAAATCATAAAAATAAAAGAATAATTTCAAAATAAGAAAGAAAAAAACATACAGAGATAATAAATGCAAAACAACTAACAAAACAACAAATTTTAATCCAGCCATATCAATAAGTACACTACATGTAAACTGTTTAAACATATTAGTTAGAATGTAGAGATTGTTAGATTGGATAAAAAACTAAAACACAAACTGCATGCTTTCTGCAAGAAACTCACTTTAAAGAACATATATAGGTTAAAAAAAGAAAGAAAGAAAAATATCTACCATGCAAATACTAATCAAAAGAAAGCCGAGTTATATTAATATTGAGCAAAATCGATTTCTAAACAAGAACTACTACCAGAGAAACAAAAACATGTGATGATAAAGGGGTCAGTTATCTAAGAAAAAATAATCTTAAATGTATAAGCACCTTTTTATAAAGCTTCAAAATACATGAAGCAAAAACTGATAAAACAAATGAGAATTAGACAAATGAATAATTATGGTTGGAGACTTCAACAACCCCTCTAAGTAACTAATAGAACAAAATGTAAAAATTAACAGAATTCAAGGGAGAAATAGACAGTTCTACAATACTAATTAAAGATTTCAGTTCTCCACTTTCAATAATGGATAGAATATCCTGACAGATCAATAAGGAAATAGATGTCTTGAATAACAGTACATCAACTAGAAATAAAAACCATAATGACAACCCTGTACCCAACAACAGCAGCATATATACTTTTTTCAAGCACACATGATAACTTCTCCAGGACAGACAATATTTTAGGCCACAAAACAAGTCTCAGTATAAAAAAAAAAAAAATGAAATCATGAAAGTATCTCCTCCAATCATAATGATATGAAATTGGAAATCAATTCAGAAGACTGGAACATAAACAAATATGTGGAAATTAAACAACATATTTGTAAACAACCAATGGACCAAAGAAAAAGTTACAAGAGAGATTAGAAATTACTTTGAGACAAATGGAAATGAAAAACAGCATACCAAAATTTATGGATACAGAAGAAATCAGTGCTTAGAAAAACATAGCCATAAATGCCAACATATAACAAGTAAAATCTCAAATTAACAGTGCACCTTTATACCTAAATAATCTAGAACAAGAATAAATTAAACAGAAAGGTAACAGAAGGAAGGATATAATAAAGATTAGAGCAGATATAAACAAAAAAAAAATGAGAAAATGATAGAAAGAATAAATAAAACTAAAAGTTTGTTTTTTAAAAGATCAACAAGATTGACAAACTTCTAGCTAAACTGATCAATAAAAAAAGGTGCAAAGGAATAAAATTAGAAATCAAAGTGGGTTCATTACTACTGACCTAATAGAAATAAAAAGAATTATGAGAATATTGCGAAGAATTACACACAAACAAGTGAGATAATCTGTATGAAATGGATAAATTTCTAGAAACACAAACCATCAAAATGGACAAAAGAAGAAATAGAAAATCTAAACCAAATCTAAACCTGTAATAAAAAAGTGATTAAACTGGTAATTTAAAAACCATCTAACAAATAAAAGCCCCTCAGGACCAGATAGCTTCAATGGTGAATTCTCCCCAAACATTTAAAGAATTAAGACCTATAGTTCTCAAACTTTTCAAAAAAAAAAAAAAAAAGGAAAGAAAAAGAAAGAAAAGTTAAGACTTTTTAATTCATTCTATGAGGCTAGCATTACCTTGACACCAAAGTCAGATGAAGACATCATAAAAATATATATATATAGGCTAATATCACTTATGAATACAGACTGAAAAATTCTCAATAAAATGATAGCAGACTGAATCCAACAGCATATTGAAAAGAGTATAGACCAAGAAAAGACAAAAAATCATTTACCTCAGGAATCCAAGAGTGGTCGAACATATAAAAATCAATCAATGTAATATACCACATAAATAGAATTAAAAAAAAATCAACATCTCAATTAATTCAGTAAAAGCATTTAACAAAAACAAATACTTATAATGATGAAAATGCTCAGAATACTAGAAATAAAATGAAACTATTTTAACATGACAGAGAAAATAGATTAAAAACCTACAGTTAACAATATACTTAGTGGAAAACTGAAAGCTTTGCCCCTAAGATGAGGCATAAGAAAAGGATGCTCCCATGCTACTGTTATTGAACTTAGTACTGGAAGTTCTAAAGTATGCAATAAAAAGTAAAAGAAGGCATATAAACTGGAAAAGAAAAGCTGTCTCTTTATAGATTACATGATTCTACATATAGAAAATCATAAAGAATCCACAAAACAGCTATTAGAGCTAATAAATGAATTCAGCAACATCTCAGGGTACAAGATCAACATGTAAAAATGACTAGCAATAACTAATCTGAAAAGAAAATTAAGAAAGCAAATTCCGTTACACTAGCATTAGAAAATGCAATTCTCTGGAAGCTATTTCAGAAGCCAGTACTATCCTGAAATAGACCAAAGATATTTAAAAAACAAAACAAAACAAAACAAAACAAAACAAAACAAAAAAACATAGACTAATGTGTCTCATGACAAATATGCAAAAATATTCAAGAAAATACCTGCAAATCATATCTAATAATGTGTAAAAAGGATACTATGTCATGGTCAAGTGGAGCATATATCTGAAATAAATGTTAGCTTAACATTTAAAAACCAATCATTATGATTTATTATATTACCAAACTAAAAACACCACCAACACCAACAAAACATATGATCATCTCAGTGGAACAAGCATTTGACAGAATCCAGCACCCATTCCTGATAAAACTTCTGAGGAAAGTAGGAATAGAAGAGAATGCCTAAATCCTAATAAAAGGCATCTATAAAAAAACATACAGTTAACATCATACTTGATATTAAAAGACTGAATGCTTTCCTTCTACAATTAGGAAGAAAAAAAAGATGTCCAGTCTCACCACTTCTTTTCAACATTTTAGTGGAATTTTGAGCCAATGCAATAAAGTAAGAGAAATAAGAGGCATTCAGGTAAAAAACAAAAACAAAAACAAACAAACAAAAAAAGAGCATTAAAGCTATCTTTATTCACAGATAACATAACATAATTGTTTCTGAAGAAAATGTGGGAGAATACAACAAAAGCTACTATAACTATTAAGTATATAGTAACATTAAAGGATACAAGATCGACACACTAAAACAATTGAATTTCTATGTACTAGCAACAAACAATTGAAAATTAGAATAAAAAATATCCTTTATGATAGATTCAGACATATGCAGGGATAAGTCTTTTTAGGTCGAAATTGACAAGTTGATTTTAAAATTCATACATGTCAGTGATTTTGTTAAATTAACACTCCAGGGTGTTGGATGGTGAGCAGTGGTTCAACAAATGACCACAAGGTAATTGAAATATAAAAGAGCTCCAGGGTGTTGGATGGTGAGCAGTGGTTCAACAAATGACCACGAGGTAATTGAAATATAAAAGTTTATTATTCACAGGTCCTGGACTCATAAGTAAATGGCACACCTCGAAGGGCTACAATGGAAGTCGAGGCAGGGTACAGGCAAAGAGTGTCAAGACTTGGGGCACGTGCCTTTATTAGGGTCCCTGGGTGGAGTTCTTTGTGGTTGCTAGACTAAAGCTGGATTGGTCAATTTAAACCAAAAAGAGCAAGGTTTTTGGCATGTTTTATAGGGATCTGATCTAAGGAGTGCACAAGAGGAAGGTCATGGGCCTACAGACCTGGGAGTAATAAGACATTTATATCTCAATAATAATAAAAAAGGGAGACCCACTAGAAAAGTGATACAAGAGAACCATCCATGCAAATCAAGAAAAGATCAAGGAATAAAGAAATATAGATTTCTCGTGGAGGATGGTGGACTAGGCAAAAGCAGGGTTCGCATCCTCCCAGGTCTGCATTGAAATTACAACCAAATTATAAAATAATCAATGTGGAGAATCACCTAAAGTCCAGCTGATCGAAACACCTACGTTTGATAATATAAAGAAGGAGTCACATCGAAGCCAGTAGGAGGGGCAAAGTCGTGAATCAGGCTGGAACCACATGCGCAGGTGGTGGAGGATCACCAGGAGGGAGCGCGAGGCTGCAAAGGCTCCCCTGAAGGAGTAGAGGGGATCCTGGCCTCATTTCGGGTCTCCCCAGCCTAGTGTCCCAGCCCAGGGAAGAGGAGATTCCAATAACTCTGACTATAAAAACCAGAGAGGATCTTGGCCATCTGAGTGAGACTGAAACCCTAGACTCCCCTTCGAAGGACGCATGCACAGGTTTCCTGACTTAGGAACACTCAACCAGGACACCAGAAGTGGATCTCAAGGGATTCTTACTGAGAAAGTCTGCATTATTTGGTGCCAGAACGAGGGCTGGAAGGGCAGCCACTATTGTTCCTTAGTTCGGCCCCCTACAGGGCAATCTACAGACCTCACCACCTTGCCTGTGCAGACCTCTAACAGGGCATTGGCCTGAAGGGATCAGCCCGCCCCACCCAATCTGCAAATAGCCTGGGGCTTTTGCTGGATGGCTGCCATGCCCTGCACTGATTCAGAGCCAAACATTCACAGCTGGCAGCCAAAACTGCAAGCGTGCATTTCCAAGATAGTTTCAGGCAGATCACTGCTGCCAACAAGAACTTGGGTGGGTCTCAGGGATCTGTGGGCCAGTCCCAGACAGCAATTGGTCTTGATGTGATCTGGGACTTCTGTGAGAACACAGGAACAGTTACCTAAATTGTAGTAAGACTTAGGCTGTATTGATCTGACTGCCATTGTCTCCCTGAGACTCTGCCTCGCTCTACCCACAAATTGCCCCAGGTGGCCCCGTTATTCCACCTGTCTCCCAATCCACAGAGGCAACGAATTTTGCCTAGCACAAGGCAGGCACTGCACAGAAGTCAGTTGCAGGCAGACCTCTGCTGCCTGCAAGAGTCGCAATATTGCATCCAGGGAGTGCAGGGGTCTGTGGGACCACCCCAGATAGCAGCTGGTCTCACTGTGATCTGTGAGTCCAGTGGGAACGCTTGGGCACAGAAGTTTCAGCAAAACTGAGGCTGTATTGGCCTGACAGCCCTTGTCTCTCTGAGATCTCGCTTGACCTAAACCACAAAGTGCCTGTGGCTCATTGAAAGACAGCCTCCCCTGCCCTGCTTGGCTCTAGGGTTGCACATTCTGCGCAGGCAACAGACTTTGGCTAGCGCCGTGAGTGCATTTCAGAGAAAACAGTTGTGGGCAGACCACTGCTGCCTGAACAAGCTGCAATATCTCTTGAGGGAATCGTAGGGGTATATGGGGTTGCCCCAGACAGCAGCTTGTCTCCATGTGGTCAGTGACTACTGCAGGAACACGTGCAGATGCAGAAATTGCAAAAAACTGAGGCTATTGACCTGACAGCCCTTGACTCCCGGAGCTCCTGTCCCAACCGATGCACAAAGTGCCACATTGATAGGCAGCTGCCCTACCCTGGGGTGGCACATTCAGGCCCAAGGTGGGCAGCAGCTGATCTTGCTTTGATTGTAAACTTGTAGAGGGAGCCACAGAGACAGCGCTGGCAAGTAAGGTTATACTGCAGTGGCAGGGGGGATTTACTCAATAGATCCAGGAGGCTCCCAGGATCCTTGCACCACCCAACACGTATATTACCCAGAGGCTTTTCCAGTGTCAGACATAGAGGGGCACTGGTCCCTCTGCTAAACTGCCCTAGGTCAGGGACAGGGGATAACCAGACTGCTGCCTATAGCATTTTCTCTTCCACTTACCTATAGATATAGCATAGGCAACAACCATCTGTGGATTGCTTTGTAATTCCCATTGGGTAACCCTCAGCAATCAAAAGCAGCAGCTGATCTTGGCCTACTGGGGAGTCCCTCCCAAGGGGCCACAAAACCAATGCATCTGGAGGCTGGCACCAGACCACAACTGGGCAACTCCTGACTAGCCCCATTAGCAGTACACACAAAGAGTGGTTGCAACAAGTACACAAGCCTGCTAGGGCAAATCCCACTCAGTGGGGTCAGCCCCCACACAGCAATTCTTACTTACCCTGTGGGTGCAGCCAGTTCCCACAATTAGTCAGCCTGAGCGTTAATCTCATCCACCGATCTACTAACAACAATAAAGGCTTGGTAACAACAGATCACACACAACCCATACAACGATCATGTTCAGATCCCCCGGCATAGGGAATCAAGGGGAGTGCGCCACTGGGCCACACAGGACACCTTCCACATTAGGTCATCTGGCCAAAGCTGAGAGATGAAAAAAATATTCCTGACACATAGAAACAAACACAGAGAGGCTAATAAAATGAGAAAACAAAGAAACATGCCACAAATGAAACAACAGGAGAAAACTCTAGAAAATAAGCTAAATGAAATGGAGGCAAGCAACCTACCAGAGACACAGTTCAAAATAATAATTATAAGGATGCTCAAAGAATTTATGGGGAGAATGGATAAGCACAAGGAGAATCTCAACAGAAAGATAGTAAACATAAAAACAGACATAGAAACCATAAAAAAGAACTAGACAAAAATGAAGAATATAATAACTGAATTGAAGAATACACTAGAAGGATTGGACGAAGCAGAAGATCGAATCAGCAAATTGGAAGACAAGGTAGCAGAATACACCCAATCAGAACAAAAAGAAATAAGAATTTTAAAAAATGAGAATAGTTTAAGAGACTTCTGGGACAACATGAAGTGTAACAATATCTGGATCATAGGAGTACCTGAAGGGGAAGAGAGAGAGCAAGGGATTGAGAATCTATTTGAAGAAATAATGACAGAAAACTTTCCTAACCTGGCAAAGGAATTAGACATACAAGTTCAGGAAGCACAAAGTGTCCTAAATAAGAGGAATTCAAACAGACCTACACCAAGACACATCATAATTAAAATGCCAAA
>NW_011888783.1:37382193-37424388 GCF_000151845.1 Pteropus vampyrus | reverse complement strand
TTAATAGATATTCTCAGAGCATTTTACCCCAAAGCAGCAAAATATATATTCTTTTGAAGTGCACATGGAACATTTTCTAGGATAGACCACATGTTAGGACACAAAACAAGTTTCAATAAATTTAAGAAGATTGAAATTATATCAACTATCTTCTCCAATCACAATGGTATGAAATTAGAAATCAACTACAAGAAAAAAAACTAGAAAATACACAAACACATAAAGGCTAAATAACATACTACTAAACAATGAATGGGTTATTAATGAGATCAAAGAAGAAATCAAAAGACATCTAGAGACAAATGAAAATGAAAACAAAATGACTCAAAGTCTACGGGACACAGTGAAAGCAGTCCTAAGAGAGAAATTCATAGCAATACAGGCCTACTTCAAGAAATAAGAAAAAGCTCAAATAAACAAGTAACCTTACACTTAAAAGAACTAGAAAAAGAACAGCAAACAAAGCCCAAAGTGAATAGAGGAAGAAAATAATAAAGTGCAGAGTGAAAATAAATGAAATGGAGTCTAGAAAAACAATACAAAAGATTAATGAAACCAAGAACTGGTTCTTTGAAAGGGTAAACAAAATTGACAGGCCTTTAGCCAGACTCATCAAGGAAAAAAGAGAGGACTCAAAAAATAAAATCAGAAATGAAAGCAGAGTAATAACTACTGACTCTACAGAAATACAAAAGATCATAAGACAATACTATGAGCCATTATATGCCCCAAATTGGACATTTTGGAAGAAATGGACACATTCCTAGAATTATACAATCTCACAAGATTGAGTCAAGAAGAAACAGAAAATCTGAACTACTGATTACCACTAATGAAATAGAATTGAAAATCAAAAACCTCCCAAAAAACAAAAGTCCTGAACCAGCATCCATTTATGATAAAAACTCTCAGCAAAGTGGGAATAGAGAGAACATACCTCAACATAATAAAGGCCATATATGACAAACCTATAGCTAACATCATTCAGCAGGGAAAGGCTAAAAGCATTTTCCTTAAGATCAAGAACAAGACAAGGATGCCGACTTTCACCACTCCTCTTCAACACTGTATTGGAAGTCTTAGCCATAGCAATAAGACAATAAAGAGAAATAAAAGATATCTGAATTGGAAAGAAAGAAGTAAAACTCTCATTATTTGCCAATGATATGGTACTCTATATCGAGAACCCTAAAGATTCCATCAAAAAACTGTTAGAACTGATCAATGATTTCAGTAAAGTAGCAGATTACAAAATAAATATTCAGAAGTTGGTGGCATTTTTATTCACCAATGATGAACTTTTGGAAAGAGAATTTAAGAAAACAATCCCATTTACAATTGAATCAAAAACTATAAAATACCTGGGAATCAAATTAACCAAGGAGGTATGTAGGGAGCTAAAGCTCCCAAAATTCAAAGGAGTGCATGGATTATCTCGGGAGGCCTGCTTGCATATAAAAGGGAAAAGGCTGGTTCTGAGGAATTCCAGGAGGAAGAAGATTAAGATTAGAAACAGGAGGTAGGAAGGGAGTTTCGAAGGGAGTTTTGATTGTACCTTGATCTTCAAGATGTTACTTTAACTATGTTATCTTGGGATACACAAAGGAACTGAATATGTATAAAAAGGAGCCTAAGAAATAAACTCGGAGAGACAATTGTGAGATCTGTTCTCCCTCCTGCACCCTGTCTGTCTTCTCTTCTTTCTCAGTCCCCGCTCCCCCATTCAGGGACCTGGTTTGACTTGGTCGGCTGGTTTCCAACAGAGGTAGAAGACCCGTTTTCAGAAGATTATAAGTCTGGAAACATACACTGTGCTCATGGATAGGAAGAACCAACATCATTAAAATGGCCATACTACCAAAAGCAATCTATAGATTCAATGCAATCCCTAGCAAAATACCAATGGCATTTTTCAGAGAGCTAGAACAAATAATCCTAAAATTTATATGGAACCATAAAAGACCCCAAATAACCACAGCAATCTTGAGAAAAAAAGAACAAAGTTAGAGATATCGCACTACCTGATATCAAACTATACTATAAGGCTGCAGGAATCAAAACAGCATGGTACTGGCATAAAAATAGATGCATTGATCAATGGAACAGAATAGAGAGCCCAGAAATAAATCCATGCCTATACGCTGACAATGAAGGTAAGAATATACAATGGGGTAAAGACAGTCTCTTCAATAAATGGTACTGGGAAAATTGGACAGACACATGCAAAAAAAAAAAAAGAAGAAGAAGCTGGACCACCTTCTTACACTATACAAAAATAGACTCAAAGTGGATTAAAGACTTAAATGTAAGACTTGAAACCATAAAAATTACGTAAGAAAACATAGGCAGCATACTCTCTGATATTGCTAACAGAAATTTCTTTTCAGATGCATCTCCCTGAGCAAGGGAAACAAAAGAAAAAATAAACAAATGGGACTACATCAAACTAGAAAGTTTTGTATAGCAAAGGAAACTATCAACAAAACAAAAAGACAACTGTTTGGAAGAAGATATTCGCTAATGATACATCTGATAAGAAGTTAATTTCCAAAAATATAAAACAACTCATACAACTCAGCAACAAAAACACAACAATCCAATTAAAAATAGGCAGAAGACCTGAAGAGATACTTCTCCAAAGAGGAAATACAGATGGCTAACACACATATGAAAAGATGCTCGAGGTCACTAATCATCAGAGAAACGCACATTAAAACCACAATGAAATATCACCTGGCACCTATCAGAATGGCTATCATCAATAAATCAAAGAACAAGTTTTGGTGAGGATGCAGAGAAAAGGGAACCCTCATACATTGTTGGTGGGATTGCAAATTGGTACAACCGCGATGGAAAACAATCTAGAGGTTTCTCAAAACCTTAAAAATGGATATACCTTTTACCCAGAAATTGCACTTCTGGGTATTTAACCAAAGAAAACCAAAACAATGATTTGTAAAGATCTATGCACCTCAATATTCATGGCAGAACAATTTATAATAGCCAAGATATGGAAGCAACCTAAATGTCCATCAACAGATGATCATATAAAGAAGTTACAGTTCATATATACAATGAAATATTACTCAGCCATTTAAAAAAAAAATGAAATTCTACCATTTGCAATGACATGGATGGACCTAGAGGTTATTATGTTGAGTGAAATAAGTCAGACAGAGAAAGATAAATACCATGATTTCACTTACATGTAAAATCTAAGGAAAAAAAGAACAAACTAATCAGAAACAGACTCACGAATATTGAAGACAATTTGGTGATGGACAGAGGGAGTGGGGGTTAAAAAAGTTCAAATTAGTAGCTGATAGATGGTCACGGGGATGGGGAGCATGGCATAGGAATGCAGTTAGCATTAATATATAGGCTAGGTGGAAAACCAGAGGAGAGAAGGAGCAATTAAGGGGATCATTTTATAAACTATACAAATGTCTAACTGTATACTTGAAATTAACTAACTAACTAACTAACTAACTAACTAACTAACTAACTAACTAAGAAAGAAAGAAAATAGAAGTTTCTATTTGTATGGCTAAACTTAAAAACATGTATGCTGGAAAATACAAAGTAGTAATCTTATAATTCCCATGTAGTATGGAGAAACAGAAGTAATTGTTTATAGAAAATGAGAAAGAAAGCATCCATGTGGAGAAGGAAAATGAGAGCTTGAGAGAGAGGGTTTTATGGGTTCTGTGTGGCTGTTCAGTTTCTCATTTTAAACCACTTCTGAGACCTGTCAGCATGCATGCCCACAAATTCCTTAGAACATCTGCATTATCAACTCTCATGTTCACATTTAGTTTTTTTTTTTTAAGCTAGCGCAAGTAGGTTCCTGTTCCTTGCAACCCAAAGTATCGAACTAATAACTACACCACAATCCAACATACTTAAAGCTGCACAGTCAGTCCTTTCTCTCCTATAGGCAGATCTACAGGGGAAGCCAAATCATAATTAGCTTGTTTGTTGAATGTGGATGCAGCATAAAAATACATTAATTAAATTGAAGCATTAATAGCATCAGACTCACATAGCCTTATGTTTTAATATCATAACACCAAGGCTTAATCTTGCTGACAAGTCCTTTTTTTTAAGGCTCTCTCTTCTGGACAGTGCCTGGAATAATGCTTATTTCCAACATTATCTTCTGTGAATAATTATTTTTATCTTCACGGCTGACCAAGCCCCGTTTTGATACTATTTGTTTAAATATAATGATAGATGCTATTAAATTTGAGCTGAATCTTGTGGTTGACTCTGCTCATTTCTTTCCTAATCTAATAAATGATGGTTTTAAAAACTAATACTTGGAGAAAAAAATATTTTCGTTATCTCCAAGTTCTTCAGAGACATCCACACCATCATTCATAATTACTGATGAAAATAATCACACAGTTAACATAGCTTATTACCAGAAATAAATGTGGAGATTTTGTGAAACAGTAAACTGAAAACTCTATTCAAATATGAAATCTTAGTATTGATATAATAGTCAAAAATATTGTTTTAACATGTATTTTTGTTTCTGTATTTTAAATGACCTTTATAGGAAATGTAAATATCTTTTTTTCTTTGCTCTCCCCATGTAATTTAGCAACTAAAAGATAAAAGGCATCAGCCTGAAATACACAATGGATAATATACTGATACTAACCAGGAGTCATACCATCTTGGTCTGTACTGTTGAGCCTGTAAATAACCATGATAAACAAAATTCAGGAAAGGAGTGGAAGGCAGTTATTCCATCACAGATAAATGGATGGATGGATGGATTGATGAATGGATGTATAGATGGACAAAGTATTAATAATCATTGAATATTTAGGTAGTTTATAGTAAATAAAATGGCAATGGATAATTTGAGAATAAAAACCAGACATAGGTCATCAAAGGTCCAGATATGTAAACAAGAATAAAAAATACACATGCTCGAGATCAAAGTAAAACTGCCCATCAGTAACCCAGATGAGCAAGCAAGCAAGTAAACGTGAAGCATCAAGAAACCTCAGAGTCTGAAACTGAGAAGGTATTTGGCCAAGTCAAAAACATCATGAATTTACAGAGTATAAGTTGTCCCTTCTCCAGAAATTAAAAGCAACCTAGTTTGAAGGGTCAACATATGTAAAAGTTAAAATTTATTCTGCAGAACACATTTTGTTAAGGGAACAAACTCTGGAGTCAGACCTCTTGAGTTCTAATCCTTGGCCATTTACTGAGTATGTGACCTTGGGCATAAAAACTGTCTTTGTCTCAGTTTCTTTGTTTGTAAAATAGGATCTTAACTATTTATAGGATTGTTATGATAAAGAGGTGAAAGAATGAAGACATTTAGATATATGCCTTCTATTGGTAAGTGCTAAAGAAGGCTAAGTATTGTGATGCATGAATAAACATAATTCTTCAGAACCTCAGTCTTCTCACCATTCCAGAAGGTCAGGCAGGTCCAGAAAGTCTAGGAAGTCACATAAGATTATATTGCACATTTCATCATCTGGGTGTATGGAGAAAACAAATAAAAGAGTGTGTATGCTTATATAAGTCCTTTCTTGCTGCAAAAATATTCTTTAGTTTTAATTGATTTTTTTCTGTTTCTTGGGCAATTATGTATCTCAACTGTACTTATTTTCTAAAGAAATCTAATACCTTTGCTTTAAAAAGATTAATTTATATATTATCTACCTGAAGGGAAGTTCTAGCCTCCCTAGATATTAATTAAATCTGTTTACAAAATCAATAAAAATAAAATTGTTAATTATGAGCTAAACATTGTATTAAATATCCTTCCTTCTTTTCTTCCTTCCTTCCTAGCACATTTCATCTTCACAATAACACTCTGAAATAGGCATTGTATTATCTCTAGTATACAGATACAGAAATTGAAAGATAGAGAAGTTTAGATATGTTTCCATAGTCAGCCTTCTAGTAGGAAGCAAAGCCAGCATTTCAATCCAGGCAGTCTGGCTTCACAGAGAGATTACTGGTTACCAGGCTCAGTGTAAAGTACTTTACGTGGATGCTGCCAAACTTTACCAAATGCCTTAAAAATTCATTTCAAAGCTCAATAGGACTCAATCTGTAGTTTAAAGCTTTAAAAAATCCTTTCATCCAACACATTTATTCTTACTGTGCTGGATGTCAGGTACCAAAGTAGATACTACAGGTTCAGTAATAAATAAGCCAACTACCTAATGAGAGCAGAGGTTGAAGTTAGATTCAGAAATAAGACATGCAGGTGATTGTATGCATTTCTTCTCTTAGCAGATGGTTAATCAACACCTTTTGGCCAACATTGTGAGTAGTTATAGTATATATAATGCTGTTTGTTAGGCACTGAGTAAAGCCATGGAGAAGGTCAAAATGTGGCTTTAGACTTCAAGAGTCATAAAATTTAATTCAAGCATAATTACAAATCTTAAACTATGTTAAGTGGGGATATACAAAATCATTGATTTTAAGATGTCCAAGGAAGGAAAAATCATGAAATCGGGACATTAAGTGTACTTCCTAACCAAACAATAACAGAAATGGAATAGTTATGTTATTTTATTTTATTATGTAGGTAATATTTGGCTTGAATGAAGAATTTCTTAGTAAACAGAGTCTAAAAACCACAGAACTGTAACTCCCTTTCCTTATTCACAGTTTATAGATCAATATCCAGTAACTAAGAAAATTCTCTCCTCTCCATGCCTGTGAATCCCTTTCACATCAACTTCTCTCACTACTCTGGCTTATTGGGTTCAAACTTCATTCAGATTCCAAACATGCTCTAGATAGAATGTAATTCTACATTCTTTATTCTCCTCATCTTCCAGCTCTTCCAACTCCTCCTGCCACTCAAAAATCCAATAATCCTGAGTTTTGTAACAGAGTGTGAGGAAAGCTGTATTCAAGTAACAGTGGAGAATTGGTATGGCAAAATAAAGAATTTCACTGTTCAAAAAAATTTTAATGCATGAAAAAAGAGACAAATGATTACAACTAAATAGAGTTTTATAAAATTATCACTTGACAGATCAAAAAAAGAGGGAGCATGAGCTTCGGAATTAGATATCTCTGGGTTCAAATTACAGATCTTTTAATTAATCCAGGTAATATTGGACAGTTTCTTTAACCTCTAATTAAACTTTAGGAAATAGAGATAATAATACCCAAATAATAAGTCTGTAAAGTTTAGTACAGCAAATTACCTATTATAGTAAACCTGTTATATCAAATTATCTGAAAATATTTAAAAAAGAGAGTTCTAATCTCTCATATTTGAGAAAATGGAAAGGAATATTGTTATCTACCTTATTTCACCTATGTGGATACTACATGTTTTATTCAGCAAGCATTTACTGATAATTTTTTTTTTTTTCTTGGCCCTGAGTTTTATACTGGGATATAAAACAAAATGGTTTTCTAGTAAAATAGTTCAGGTTGCCTGACCGGTGCAAGGACCTGCTTTCTCCAGTTTGAGTCTAATATATCCCAGAATCACCAGGTGCTATCCACCAGCATCCTCAGATAATTTCCGGTACAGCTGGAATTCTCATAAAAAGTATCTGCTGCCTAAGTGTTATCTTTTTATATCCTACTTCCAAGGCTGTTCTCACTCTTATACCACAACACTATTGAAGAGTAGGGGGGCTTGTTTCCTCCCCTGGAGGATTACTCCACTGTGTATCTAGCAAAGCCATAGTCCCAGTTTGTCTTTCTTTTGGATTCAGAGGCAATAAGAGACAGTTTGCTTTTATTTATCGAACCCCTGAATTATATTTCCCCAATAAAGCCTGTTACTTACCCATATTACATGATATTGTAGCGTTTGTTTGTTGCTCATCCTGCCATATAAATTTACAATAAGCCATGACTTTTTACTTGATAACTTAAAATATTTAAATAGTATATAATTTGTAATATGTATTAAAGGCATTAGCACATTCCACTTAGAAAAAATACTCAATATTTTAGATTAATGTTTGAGAAAGGTCATGCTTGATTTTTATAGTGAAACTTAGAGTCCCTTGGTAATAAAGTAAGTAGCACCAAGTTGTAGCAGCTGAGAATAAATATGCTATATGTGATCACGACCATTATCTCTGCCTACTTGCTTGAGATCGACTGGAATTCTGGTATAATTTAGGAATGATAAAGACCATCCTAATTTTCAGAATTTTGGAAATCAGTATTGACCTAGTGATTTTTCCTGGTCAGAGGAGGTAACAATGCTGCATTATAAATCCCGTTCAAAGCAGTAACTTGTAGAAAAGTAATGCCTTTCACCACATTTAACAATTATTTTGCATTCTAGACACTCTACCAATTTTTGTAATAAATCGTATCATAAGAAGCAAGAGTTTATGAGGAAATATGAAAAGAGCAATTCTCTAAGTATAGCCTTTCCTATAGTTTAGAGTTATTTGTCCTTACACATGTCTATCAGATGATTTTATTATCTTCTTGTGGAAACTTGGCATCTTGTGACCTATGCCACCTCAATTTTAATCCTGGAAAAGTCTTGAGCTGAATTCGACCACACCTACTCAAATATTCAGTGTCTCTAAAAAAATTATAATAATAAAATGATATTCTAGTCCATATCTCAGGTTTCTCTAATCAATATTAGAAAAGTTTCTATTGTTTGTTTCAATTCATAGACTTAAAAAAAAAATACATAGTGTTAGACAACTATAAAGTCACTGCCTAAAATGACCAATTAATCAGAGCATACGGTCTTTCAGAGAAAGGCAACTCTTTATCTTCTAAAGGAAGTAAGTTAAAATAAAAGTGAGGAGTAAACACAAAGTTTACTCAAAACAGATCATAGATCTAAATGTAAAAGCTAAAAGTGTATAACTCAGTGAAAAACATAGGAGTAAATATTCATGACTCAGGGTCAGGCAGTCTTCTTAGATATAACACCAAAAGCCTAAGAAAAAAAAGATAATTCAAACTTCATCAAAATTAAAAACTATTGTGTTTAAAAGGACATCAAAAGGTGAAAAAAATCCATAGAATGGGAGAAAATAGTTATAAATCCTGTATCTTATAATGAACATGAATCAGGAATATATAAAGAACTCCTAAAACTCAGTAATACAAAAGATACCTCAATCAAAAAAATGGGCAATTTGAATAAATATTTCTCCAAAGAAATACAAATGAACAATAAATACATGAACAGATACTGAATATCACTAGCCATTAGGGAAACATAAATCAAAACCACAGTGAGATACACTTCACATGCACTAGGATGGCTTTAACAAAAAGACAAACAACAAGAGGTGTTGGTAAGGATGTGGAGAAATCTGAACTCTCTTGCATTGTTGATGGGAAAATAAAATGTAGCTGCTTAGAAAAACTATACGGCAGTTCCTGGAAACATTAAACATAGAGTTATCTTATGATCTGGCAACACCACTCCTCAGTACATAACTGGGAAATAAAAACATAAAAATATGTATATCCATACAAAAACTTATACACAAATGTTGATATAAGTATTATTCACAATAGTCAAAGTATAAACAACCCACATATCTGTCAACTGATGAATATATAAAATGTGGTATATCCATACAATGGAATATTATTCAGCAATAAAAAAGAATGAAGTACTAATACATGCTACAATATGGATGAACCTCGATAACATTATCCTAAGTGAAAGAAGCCAGTCACAAAGGGCTAAGGACTGTATATTTCCATTTATATGAAATGTCCAGAAAAGCCAATATATAAAGACAGAAAGTATATTAGAAGTTGACCAAGTCTAGGGGGTTAGAGAGAAATAGGGAGTGATTGCTAATAGGTGTAGGATTTCTTCTGGGGATGATGGAAATGTTCTAAAATCGACTGTGGTAATAGTTGCACAACTTTGTAAATATACTAGAAAACATTTAATTATACACTTTAAAAGGATAGATTATGTTTTTAAAAATATATCTTAATAAAGCTGTTTAAAAATAAGTCAGGATACGGCTTTTCAATAAGCATCAATGGCAATCTCACTATTCCTGCAATGTCAAGTTCAGAACAGAAAGCAGAGTGAACCTTCTAAGGAGAAATCAAAAAGGCTTAATTTCTAGGATTTGATCTAGATGTCACTAACCAATTCAGAAGTAATAGAGCTTGAACAGGGTAAGGTAGTTTTCAGAGAAGATATGCCCAGAGTTAGTAGGTCTATATATCAACAGAGTCTTTGCTTAGAGATTTAACCACACCTTAAATCAAAAAGAGAGTTCCCAGCTTTCTCCTTGGTAAGTTCAAGAGTAAAATGTCAACAATCGAAAGGCTTCAAAATTGTCAAAGGCAATCAACTCATGTAAGAGCAGTCAGGCCACCAGAGATGGATGAATTTACTACTGAAAGTGCCAAACATATAGATGATGCACAAGCAGACATCATAGGTAATGTGTATGCCCATATGAAAGGGAAATAGATTTTTAAAATGATCTCCAGCCAGGATAGGTGACATTATTAACAATGTATAGAAGTTCATTGGCTGACACTTATGACTCTTAGATGATGGTCATCATTATTATTAAATATATTTTAAAGGTAAGGGGCTCAGAGGGAGTTGCAAGCACTTGACACATTTACATGTAGAAAGATGCCAAATTGACAGTTATGGAAATGTTTGATGTGTAAAATTAAAAAGAAAAATTCTCTCTCCTGTAAGGTAATTTATATTATAATGTGTGGTATGTATTGTTTCAAAGCAAATTCAAAAGTTAACAGTTACACATTTTCATTATATCAATTACTTTGGAAATAAAAATGAATGATTTTAAATATATATTTACACATGCTATCAAGGAAGTTTATTGAAATGAGCTAATTAAGTGAATACTAAAGGGAACTGATTATAAACATTGAAAAAAATTTCAAATAGAACCTCATCAGGAGAATATACTCAATCTAAAAAGAAAACCTTTCTTTTGTTATTAAGCTATTGGAAAGATTTAACCATAGTTATTTCACAGGGAATTGTTGAGAATTGATTCTTAGCCCTTGTTAACACTTTAAAAGATGACCAGTCTAAACTAAAGACACACTCAATCTAACTCACAGTTGCATTTATTTATTTGTACTGTTTTCTTGGGGAGATTTTAGTGCCTTTTTTTTTTTTTTTTTAATAGAGCAACAAGATTCACTGGGTCCAGAGACAACATTGTTTTCTACAGCAGTTCTCATTTCTTTTAAATCATGATCCATTTGATATCTTAAAAACAGCAACATTAATTTTAATTTGTCATATTGTAGGGTATAAATTGACTAAATGTTAATAGCATTCTTCTTGAGTAATCAGTTCTACTTGATTAACCTAAAAATTGTTAAAACATTGTTTACTCTTCATTTGTATCTGAAAAAAAAAAAAGGCATGATGAGTCAGACAGAGTTGGATTAATTTACTTTCTAATTTGTATTAAAACTTGCCACAATGATTCATAATCATTTTACTCAATATTTATCCTGACAAAACAGCTTAATTTTGAAAGCAGCTCATGGGAAAATAATTCAAGGCCAAACAGTATTCTACTTCATCACTACAATTAAGTTGCATGGAAAACACTATTCTATTTTACTTTTTTTGCTTCTCCATTTAATAAAAAATGGGTAAAATAACAACCTCTGAAAACCTTGTAAGTACTCCTTTGAAGACTTTTTTTTTTTTTGTCCAAATAAAATCAAAAGTAGGTAGCTTGTGGTTTTAACACCATCTAGTGGGCTTCTTCTGTGATAGCAAGTGAAAACTAAAGAGAGACAAGCAGGACACCAGCCATTCATTATACCTTCACATTTTAAAATTTCCAGGATTTTATGAGGGCATGTTTAATCTACAGAGAGGCCCACAGTGTGAAGAAGATACCTGGTTACATGTTCACATTAAAAGAAAATAATTAATTTGGCATCTCTTATTAAGACAAAGAAACTGAGAAGTGACTTCACAAATACCTTCTCTTTTAAACTTGTTCTGAAAATGGTTCCTTCAAATGAATAACTGACCACAAACTTTTTAGAAATACAACAGGAAAGAATATAGCTAGTTGAAATATAGTGGAGTATTAAAAATACACAACTTCTTTATTCTGTTTCAAAAAATTTAATACATCTGTTAAAATCTCATATTAGTCAATAATTTAAAGAGCAAATTGTAAATAGCAATTAGGTGATTTTAGACTCACTGTGGCAAAAGATGGAATATAGTAACTTTCCTTTCAGGGCATTTGGTTCTCTCTAAAACAACCCCTGAAACATTTGGTACACACAAAAAGGTCCTTGAAATTCAGTCTAGTCCAAAATGTCCATGAGCATATTTGGTCCATGCCAATGGTCCTTGATACAGTAAGTACTCACTTAACATCATTGATAGGTTTTTAGAAACAGTGACTTTAAGCAAAATGACATATACCAACTGTATACACAGGACAATTGACTTTAAGCAAAATGACATATACCAACTGTATACACAGGACAATAAACAAGAGGTAAGCTCCTATGTCATATTTCTGGTCACAAAAACGTCACAAAACTTCTAAATAAAGACCCATAACACTTCTAATATTAAACATTGAAATAAATGTGAACTATATATACATTTAAGAAAGACTAATAAAAATAAGTAAGATAATTACTTTCTAACCTGCTTATTCCAGTTCAGGGTCCAGGATTGTCAGACCCTGTCCTGGTAGCTCAGAGAGCAAGGCAGCACCCACCAACCCTGGATAGGATGCTCTTCCATCACAGGGCCACTCACTCCCACCCATACCTACTCAGACTGGGGCAATTCAGACATGTTGACTCACCTCACATGCACATCTTTGGGATGTGAGAGGAAACTGAAATCTCTAGAGAAGATTCATGCAGACATGGGGAGAAGGTGCAAACTCCACACAAACAGCGGCCCCAGGTGGCCAGGGATAGATTATTTTTCCTCATCAATGTTATAAAGAAACAATATCGAACAAAACAGTGTTACCTGAGAACCTGCTGTCCAAAATGTCCACTCTTAAAAATACTTCTCTGGGTTCAAACAGCCCATAATGTTTACTTATACTTTTGGTTTATAGGATTGATCATACTAAATACTATCATGTTCTCTTGTTCCTGTAGTTGTGTTGTGTTTATACTGCCAATAATAGCCCTTCGTACGTTGGTAGCCAAGCTAGTCAATGGCACATGGGGTTAGGAAGGTGGGTCGGTGTGGACCAAACATCTCCAGGGACATTTTGAGCAGAACCACATTATCAAGGGCAAAATATTAGGACCTTTTGTCATGGACCAAATGTCTCAGTGGATTGTTTGGTACAGGACCTAATATCAAGGACATTTTGGGTAGGACCAATTGTCTGCTATGCGTCACTTTACATTCTTTCTTTCAAAGCTGTCTGGCACCAAGATAAGATGGAAACCGAGGGAGCATAGTCTGTATATATTCCACACTACTCTTACATTACATATAATACTTGCCACACACTATAACAACATACATATATTCAAACCTAGCTTACCAAAAATCATTTGTTTAAAAACAAAACAAAAAACTAAAAAATTGAACCTAGTCTAATGTAGACTTTCAAGACCTAATTCAGTTTCTACCATAATTTACCTATACAGCTTTACCCCATTCCAATGTAATCAGTTTCTCTCATACTATCAATTAAATTCTGGACACTCAATCCAATATATTTTTTTTTAAATCTCATTCTTCCTAGCTTTTTAAAAAGGATTTGATACTTTGAAAATTGACAAATTTTAAAAACTCCCTTCTTTCCTGGTTTCTATGAAAATACACTTTCTTGAATTTCCTCTTTTTTGTCTTTTCCATTTCATCCTCTCTCTGCCCTTTTCATATGGATAAACTCATTTTTTGTGGTCCTTGAATTTTCTCACCTTTGTGCCTTCACCCAGCACCTCTATACAAGTGATAACAAGTACATAATTACTGGTCTTGACCATTCACCCACATTCAGCTGTTTTTCTCTCTGCTTTAGGTATGTACATATTTGCCCATTTAGGCAATCATTTCAAATTCAAATTGTATAAAACTACATTCCAACATAAAAATCTATTTTTCCAACATTATATGTATTTTCTATTACTTGAAAAATATTGTTTTTCAACTAGTCTAACTAATCTAACTCTTTAAAATAAAATGTATTTCTCTACTAGAATCTGATTTGAGCACCAAATTCTAAGAAAATGCTGCTGTAAGAACACTTCATACTAAACAAAGAAGACCACATACTCTTTTCCATGTAATCCATTCATTTTCTTGTGCCTGCATTTGATCATGTCATCATCGAGTTCTTTTCTCTCCTCTGTATCATCCAAGAGTCACCTTTGCCTAAAGATCTCACTCCTTTAGCAACTTCCTGACTGTGCTTCAGCTTAAGTGAACTTGAGATCTGTAGCATTCATTATTAGTATGAGCAACATACACTGTTGGCTCTTTTTTTCCTTTATATCCTATTTCTCCAACTAGATTAAAATTTTCTTGATATTAAGTATCTGGTGAACTGTATATTCTCAGCACACAAAAAAATGTTCTATACACATATAGTAGATATTTAATAACTATACATTGCCACTGCTGATGAAATCAGAGCGATAATCTTTGTAATAGGTAACCATTACCAGGTAGATAAGATCAGTCTTTTAAATACTTATATCTGACTCCAAAATTTAAAACCTAGGCAAAGGTTTTCATCACCACTGCATTCATTACCGTTTTCATCACTATCAAATCTAGGATTCCATACGGTGCTCCACTCATACTACATCTGTTCATTCAACTAATATTTATTGAATAGGCACTGGACATAAAGAAGAAAAACATATAACACACTCATGATATGTTTCATTCCTTTATGACACAGCCTAGCAAGAGAGATGTATATTAAACAAATGATTACATAAATAACAATAGTTAATATTTACTGGATGTTTAGCATATGCTAGGCACCTTGTTAAGAGTTTAAAGAAATTAACACTTTTAACACCTACAGTAATTCTATTATGTAGGTATTATTTTTCTCATGAATAAATGAAAAAAATGAGGTACTGAGAGATTAAAGAATTTACTCAAAGCTATCAATCTGGTAATTGACAGAGTCAAGATTTCAACTTAGGCAATCTGACTACAGAAGCTGTGATGTTAATCATATGTCAAGGGCCTAGGCTCAATTTTGCATTTTTAAAAAGAAACCTGTGTTGGTTATCTATTGCTGTCTTTAAATAACAGTAATTATTTGTGTGTTCAGAATTCTGTAATTTAGGCAAGACTCAAAGAGGACAGTTTAGTTATCTTCTATAGCATCAGCTGGAACAGCTGGACTGGGGCTAGAAGAACCACCTCCAATATGGTTCAATTACATGGTGGATAAATTGGCACTGGATAGGAGCTAGGAGCTTAGCAGAGGATGTAGAATGGAGCCCTCAATTTTCTTTATCAGCTGTCTACATCTCTTGGTTTCCTCTATGTTGCTTCTCCACAAGGCTAGCTAATGCTTCCTCTCAGCATGTCAAGGCATAGTTTCCTACATGGTAACAGCCTTCTAAGAACATAAAAGTCAAAACTCCCAGGACTTTTTACATAGACCTGGCATAGCATCATTTGTGCTACTTTCTGTTTGTTAAAGCAAGGTTTAGCACCAGCCCAGATTCAATGGTGAGTTCTACATAAAAATGTGAATACCAGGTGTGATTCATCGAGGGATACCAAGAGTCTATAACAGCAAGTAAGATAGATATGGCAAGAACTATATGAAATAAAGTTGATGCTAAAGAACTTTAAACCTCTGAACTTATTGATATCAGCTAATAAATTGATAAATTAATAGCCTTTAATAAATATCTATTGAACACCTATGTGGCACCTTATTGTGCTCATTAGTACTGGGGTTATAAGAGAAGCATGAATGTGAGTTCTTTCTAATTATTTCCACAAGCATCCAACACACAATTTTATAACTTTGGAAAAACACTTGCACTAATGAAGGGGTTATAGAATAATATATGATGGTATATATTATTTTATCGGTAGGTATAGAACAATAAAACAGATTTTCCTCTAGAAGTTCATATAAATTAGAATAATTATCTTCCCCTCTGATAAAAATTAGAGGGGAAGAATTGATGCAGGTAACTTGAGAGCTGAATTATTAGTTAAAACAATGGGAATCTATTCACTGAAGTACAAGTTAACGTGAGTCAATCATTAAGTCAGTAATAAATAGCGCAAATGATGGAGAAGGCAGAAGAAATCTCAACACAGATTTGTTGGTGATGTGGTTTGTGGACCTGAGATGTCTGGGTGTAAAGTAATAGGAATTAATGAAACCATCACTGACCCCTAGGTAAGAGGACTTGGCTTTAATAATTCTCACAAAGCCAGGTAAGTTGTTACGTGACCATTCAGTAGAACTTTATTGATCCATTTATGAGAGAGGTAAAACTGTTCTCATTTTATAGATGAAGAAAATGAAATATATAAATGAATAAATAAATGAAGTTCTGAGAGTTTCTAAGCTTACTCCAGTTCTCAAACATAGAAAGGGGCACGGATGAGAGTCTAACTTACTCACTCCAAATCTAGATTTCATCTGCTATAGCACAACTGCTATTTGATCAGTGAAAGAGAAGATACTGAGATGTCTATAATTTCATAGGAGGATCTCTTTATCCATTCTTTCAGCAAATATTTATAAAATAGCATCCACGTTTAATCACTGTTCTACTAAAGGCTTTGATGTGTAGCAGAGATCTGGTCTCTGTTCTCTGCCAATTTATAACAGTTTTTGAAAAAAACATGTATACAAATACCTACACAAAATAATAGCATGTGATAAATCTCATATGAATATTACAGAATTATGAGAGAGTAGAGTATCTTTTATAGAGCTACTGTGCCAGAAAACACTTGGATAATACTGCTTCAGTTCACCCAAGGGTGTACCCGATCATGTTCTCTATATGAACATTGCCTTCACTTGAAAATATTTGGATTTGCTATACTGTCACAAGAAGAGCATTATACAGCAAGATTTCGACTGTACGAATCCTATAAACTGATACAAAGGAAATAGAGCAATAGCACAAGAAGTTCTATAGTCTTTATGCCTTGCACTATGAGAGTTTTGATTTTTCATAAATTCTGATGCTAACTTGAAGAAATTCTCTACTCTGGGCCCCAAGTAAGGAAGAAATAGTGATTAGGTATCATTGTCAAACATCATGAAGATAAAAGAAAAAAGAAGTCACTTCAAGTGGGCGGCATAGTGAGCACTGTGGTCGACCAGTTCTGCTTAGACTTTTGAAACTATTTATTTAATAACTCACTATTACAGGATGAAATGATAGTGTAATATCTGATTATAACTTAAGGTTACCTTAAGTTGCAATTTAGCTATTTTTTAGTCTTTCAAAATAATGTATATTTCTTGAAACTTTATTTTCTTACTGTCTTCTACAAAGAGCTAATTAAATAATGTGGGACCTGAAAAGGAGAATTTCTTTCCTCATACCCATCCCACCCCTTGAGACATACAATTAAGGAAGAACTGAGAAAAGGTGATGTTTCTATAAATCTTAAAGAAAGAATAAGATTTTGGTAGGCCAGAGGAGGCATGGAGGTGCTAAAATCTTTTTGTGTCTCTCAAAATTCATATTTTGAAACCTAACCAACAATGTGAAAGTATTTGGAGAAGGGGCCTTTGGGAGGTATTAGGTCATGATGGTAGAGTCCTCATGAATGGGATTGGTGCCCTTATAAAAGAGTCCCCAGAGAGATCCTTCACCCCTTCCACCATGCGAGGTCACAGCAAAAAGACAGCCATCTGTGAACCAAGAAGTGGACCCTCACCAGATACTGAATTGTTGGCACGATGATCTTGAACTCCTCAGCCTCTAGAACTGTGAGAAATAAATTTCTATTGTTTATAAGCCACTGAGTCTATGATATTTTGTTATAGAAGCCCAAACAGACCAAGACAGAAATTGAAGACATGAACAAAGATATAAAGATTACAAAGCTCATTCTTTGAGAAGAATGTCGATTAGATCATTTCGAGGCTTTATTTGTTTACAGGAGAGATGTACGTCATATGGCAGTAAATGTAAATTATAAACAGAATGGAACTAAAAGAAGGGTTTTGAAAATATATCTAAAAGTAATGGTCAGTCCTTCAATAAGGAAGGCCATGACATGAGCTTAGATATATTTTAGAAAAATTTTGGAAAAATTAACTTGGAATGGAGTTATTGCAGAAGGTAAAACATCACAGGTAGAGAAACTCGTTAGAATTGTTTGTCTAAGTACAGTAAGCTTGGTCTAAGCAGTTCATAACTGAGAATAGGGAAAATCTTTGGGAATGAAAATGATGCATATAAGATCTGTGGGAGAGGGGGGGAAACTAACAGAATTGACGATTCTTCCTGAAAGTGAGTGGTGAAGGGGAGGGAGGAGCAAAAGGATTTAAGCCAAGGATGAATGATAGAAAGAAAAATGAAATAAATAAAAATTGGAATATGAGGAATAAAAGCAAGTTTTGGATGAAAAAGGAATAGAGGTAGAATAATATTTTTTTTGATTTTGAGATGCTGTTTGGACATCTATCTGGAAATGTCCTACAGATATTTGGAATTTCAGAACTTGAATATAGGAGAGAGATCATGGATTACAGTATATAACTCTTTTATGGACATAGAGAAGTACCAGCAAAGAAACAAATTAGGAAGTTCAGAGAGGTTGGAAGAGGGTCAAAAGAATATCAGCAGGGGAGACTCCTTCTTTAAGACATGAATCAATATTCATTTCAGCAATGTCGTAATTAGATCTTCATGCTCAGAATTTAAATTTCTCTTTAAAACTGTCAAGTATCTTTTATCAAAAATTACAAGTAAATAGGTCAGTTTAGTAATAATAATAATAAACTCAGAATAATTCAAAGAAAATGTGACTTTGTTCTAGCAATTTCTTGCCAAAATTAGTTTCCTTAAGATTCTAGCTATTCTAGAGCTGAATGTAACTTAAACGTTACAATTAAAAAAAATATATAAACACTCTATCAATGGGGAAAAATATGTTTTTAAAGATACAGATTCTAAGCTCTAATTCTAATTTTATTATAATTCTAATTCTATTTGAACTAATTTTAATTTATATGGTACCTTAAAAAAAAAAAAAGTTTTTAGGAAACCTGGAGCAAAATTTTTCAAATTACCTTCTTGTTTTCTAGAAAAGTAAAAATATATTAAAGGCCATGATCTCTGTCAGAGTTACTGAAACATTCTACCAGAGACAATATGTTTTAAGTACTATGGACATAATACCAGAAACATCACAAAAACTATTTTAGAGCTGAAAAATATCATATAAATAAAATAATTTTCAATTAATTTTTGCCTAGGCTTCATGTACTGTTCATTCATTTATTCATTCAAAACATTTTATTGAGGACGTGGGATGCATCAGTGAACAAAACAGACAAAAATCTCTGCCCTCTCATAATACATGGCTGCAGTTCAGACATTAAAGTTGAACCCAAATTCTAATTTGACCCTATGAAATATGAACCATTTGCTGTTAAATTTATCAGTGTGTTTATGCTCTGTATATATAAAAATATTTTCCCCCTCAGAAAATCTGTCTTTCAAGTGTAAGGGAAACCAAATGACCTTTATTCCTGTCTACTTCCATAATACTTAAATTGTTAACTCTCCCTAAAATGTCCTATGTCCCAATCTTCAAAAGCAAACATACTTTTTTTTAACTTAGATTATGACAAAAGATAAAAGACAGATCAAATTCCAAACAACTGACCATTAAGATCCCATGTCTGAACTTTGTCCTTCCTGGAGGGACCATAGATTTTGTACCTAATTAAATAGTGACTGAGCAATGGATTAGTGCTCTCAATGATTTTCTGATTTAGTTGACTAACTGAAAATTTCCGCAGGGCAAAGTGCAATTTACTTGTGTGCCCCAATTAGCACTGCTAACTGGGGCACAAAATTGGCATAAAATTGGGCCTTGATTTTGTATCAGCCACCATTCGCAGAATGGCAAATGTCCAACAAGACTCAGAGGAAAATCTTTAGCATCTTTCCTTCTCTTATTTATTAAAGCACACAGTAGTCCATTGTTATATTTTAGGAAAGTTTACAGTTTATAGATTACTGTGGATTATCAAAAAGGATGTGATTCACTAAAAAGAGTGTGAGGATTGAAAGCCTTATAGGGATGAGAAGCTATAAAGGCAACAGAGGCATTGGAAAGCTTTTCTAGAAGTTCTTGAGTGCCAAGATGAATCCCAACAGCAGCTTCTTTTGTAGATAATTTTTTTTTTTTTTTTTTTTTTTTTTTTTGCTTCACAGTGGTTTAATATGGACAGAGGCGACTATGACATTGTCTGCCAGGAGAATGGACAACTTGCTGAATAAAAGCCCCGAGTCAGGATATATACACAGCAGAAATGGGGCCTCTACATTACAATGTTGGAAGTAATTTTGCACCTGACAAAGAAAACTTATGCTATGTTTCCACAGATTGTTTGTGAGGCCCATGTAGCCACATAATAAAATTTCCTATCTGTGCTTCGCACGTTTTCTCTGCCATTTTTACAGTCTTTTCAGAGGCCCATGGAGCCACATTTAAAGAATGAGAATTTTTAACACATTTGCTTGCCATTTGAAAGCCCAACATTTTCTTTAACCTAATATTGCATTTTCCTGCTATTTATTCATTTAATAACAGGCTTTAATACAAACAGAGTAATGTTATCAAAAGGGCAAGTGCAGTAAATAACCTAATGAAGGAAAATCTGCCAGCTTCTCATAATGCAAATTGGGAATCTTGTTAAAACATGATTGTGCATTGGACCTTTACAGAATGAAAACAACTCTTTTTCAGAAACCCATCTTGACTTTGCTTAAATCATATTAGAGGAAAAGACCAATTGTGGTTCTTTCATTAGCCTCTGCCCTGTACTCCCTCTCCTCTCTGGATTGCTGCAGGCACCAACCCAGCCAGCGCTAATACAGGTGAGCGGTGCTCACGAACGCAGGCAGACCAAAAATGAAATAACAAGCTTAAGACAATTTTAGTTTAGGAGAGCAGGTAGGTATGGTTCAGCTATGGCCTCCAAAACTTGCCAACCATCTTACACAACTCTGACACTAATATCCTACCTCCGCACCAGTAGAATGAGAGCTTTATAGCTTTTGACTAGCCTAGATTTTTTCGGATATGACACAAGCAACCAAAGCAAAAATATACAAGTGGGACTACATCAAGCTAAAAAGCCACTACACGGCAAAATAATAATCAACAAAGTTAAAAGGCAATCTATAGAATGGGAGAAAAATATTTGTAAACCAGATATCTGATAAGGGTTGACATCCAAAATATATAAAGAACTGATGCAAATCAATAACAAAAACAAATAATCCAATTAAAAAATGGGCACAGAATCTGAACAGAGACATTTTTCCAAAGAAGACATGCAAATTGTCAACAAGTACATGAAAATATGCTCAACATCACTAATTATCAGGAAAATGAAAATCAAGACTGCAGTGTGATACTACCTCCCATGAGTTAGAATGCTTATTATCAAAAAGAAAAGAGATAACAAGTGCTGTTGAGGATGTAGAGAAAAAGGAATCCATGTGCATTATTGGTGAGAATGTAAGTTGATACAGCCATTATGTAAAACAGTATGGAGGTCCCTCAAAAACTTAAAAATAGCACTACACTATAACTCAACAATCCTACTTCTGGATATATATTGAAAGGAAACAAGATCACGATCTCAAAGTGATTATTTGTACTCCCTTGTTCATGGTAGCATTATTTGCAAAGCCAAGACATGGAAACAACCAAAGTGTCTTTTGATAAATGAATGGATAAAAAAACCACACACGTGCAGACACACATACATACACAAAGAGGAATATTATTCAGCCATAAGAAAGAAGGAAATCCTGACATTTGTGACATGGTTGGAACTTGAGGGCATTAAGAAGGTGAAGTTACTCAGACAGATAAAGACACATACTTTTTGATCTCCCTTACACATGGACTCTATATAAAAGAGCCAAACTCATAGAAGCAGAAAGTAGAATGGCAGTTTTCAGGATCTGGGGGTTGGGAGAAATAAGATGCTAGCCAAAGAGTACAAACTTCCAATTATATGAGGAATAAGTTCTGGGGATTTTACAGCATGGTGACTATAATTAAAACTACTGTATTTTTTAGTTGAAAATTACTATGAGAAAAAGTTTTAAATGTTCTCACTGTAACAACTACAAAAATGGTAATTATGTGAGGTAAAAATGTGTTAACTATCCTTATTGTGGTAAATATTTTACAACATCTACATAGATCAAATTATCACATTGTATACTTTAATCTTATATAATGTTATGTGTCAATTACATCTCAATAAGTCTGGGGGAAATAAATAACTATAAAACAATTGTTAGCAAAGATGTGGAGAAACTGGATCTTGCATATGTTTTTGGTGGTCACGTAAAATAGTGCAACCACTCTGAAAATTTGTCTGGAAATCTTAAAAAGTTAAACATATGCTCAGTATATGACCCATAATCTTAATCCTGGGCATTTATCCCATAGAAATAAAATTTTATGTTCACACAAAAACCTTGTACACAAATGTTCTTAACAGCCTTATCTATAATAGCCAAAAACTGGAAACAACTTAAGTATCCTTGGGTAAAGGTCAAAAAAAACCTGTGGTACATTCATACCCTGGAATACTACTCAATGATAAACAAGAATGAATTACTAATACATACAAAAAAAAAGGCTGATTATTAGGTCATGTGGTTGTATTCATATGTTTACATTTATAGTTATAATTATGTGGTCCAGACCACATTTTGACTTGCTGATAAAATCACTCAATTCCAGGTTCACATTGTTTGTTTGTGTTGTTTGCTCATGGTTGTGTTTGTGTACAGGTGCCTTCATAAGAGAGATAGAGACACAGAGACAGAGGAGAGAAAATGAGTTATCATTGGATGAGACAGAGAAAGAGAAAGAAGAATGAGCAGAAGAAAGGAGGAAAATGGGGAAGAGAAAAATATTGGATTTATTCCAATATTACTTTATACGAAATTATCTTCATCTTTAATAATAGTCATTGACTTAAGGCCTTTGTGACATTAAGTTTAGTTATCAACATATTTCAGCTGTGAGTTGGAATTAATTAGCAAATTCTTCTTGTTTTGATTACTTTGCTGTCAGTTATATGCTCTGAGTTTAATTTTAATACTTTTGTGTTTTGCTAAGTAAAAAGAGTTTAAAAAATAACTAAAGAACCTTTTGATTTTGCTGCTGTTCTTTAGCATTTATTAGATACTTCTATATAATTCACATAATTTGATCCTTAAAAAATACATATGAGGAAGCTGGACATATGTTATTATCCGTATGTTATTATCCTTATTATACATATGATAGAGTGAGGCTAGAAAAGTCACTTGGCTCTTAGGTGGCACACCTGGAACTAGAATCTTGTTCTACTCTTTCTAGTATCACATACATCCTCTCAAGTGACTTAGACAAAAAAGACTTCACCGCTATAATTTTATATTCTTCTGCAAATGAGGAACTAAAACATAATATCAGTATGAATGTTTTCATGTCAAGATGCAACCCTGTACAAAAATGAACTCAAATCATAGACTTAAATGTAAAATGTAAAACTACAAAATTCTTATAAGAGAATAGAACGAAATCTAGGTGACTTTGGATTTGGTTATGACATTTTAGATATTACACCCATAGCACATATCATGAAAAAAAAGTTGGATGTCACTAAAATTAAAGACTTCTGTTTTGTAAAATACAATATTAAGAGAATGAAAAGCCATGCCATTGACTGGTAGAAAATCTTTATAAAACTCATATTTGATAACATACTTACATCCAGAATACACAAAGATATCTTAAAATTCAACAATAAGAAACAACCTAATTAAACATTAGTCAATAGCTCTAAATAGACATCTCAACAAAGAAGATACACAGGTGGAAAAAAAGCATATAAAAAGATGCTTAACAACATATGTCATTAGGGAATTGCCACTTAAAATAACAATAATATATCATTATGCACCTATGACAATGTCTAAAATTGAAAACACTGACAAACACCACGTGCTAGTTGGTGGAATACAAAACGGTATAGCCACTTTGAAAAACAGTTTGGCAGTTTTTTACAAAACTAAACATACTCTTACCATATGATCCAGAAGTCATGTTCCTTAGTATTTACCTAAATGAGTTAAAAACTTATGTCCACATAAAAACCTGCATAAAAATGTTTATAACAGCTTTCTTCATAATTGCCAAAACTTAAAACAACCGAGATGTCTTTCAAAAGATGAATGGATAAACAAACTGTGGTACATTCACAAAATGGAATATTAATTAGCAATAAAAACAAATAAGTTATCAAGCCAGAAAAAGTCATGAAGGGTTCTTAAATGCATATTACTAAGTAAAAGAAGTCAATTTGAAAAGGCTACATTTTGTATGATTCCAACTATATGACATTCTGGAAAAGGCAAAAATTGTAAAGATGGTAAAAAAAGATCAGTGTTTGCCAGCTGTTCAGGGAAGAGGGAGAAATAACAGATGAACCACAGGAGATTTTTAGAGCATTGAAATTATCCTGTATAATATACTATAATAGTGGGTACATGTCATAATACATTAGTCAAAATCCATAGAATGTATACTGCAAATAGTGAACTCTAATGTAAACTATGAACTCTAATGAAAACTATGAACTTTAGTTAATAATAGTGTATCATTATTGGCTGATCAACTATAACAAATGTACCACACTAAAGCAAGATATTAATTGTGGGAGAAATTGTTATATGTGTGAGGTAAAGGGATATATGGAAACTGTATTTTCAGCTCAATTTTTCTTTAAACTTAAAACTGCCCCAAAACAGTCTATTAATTTAAAAAATACAACCATTTTAGAAAATATATAGCACAGGTCCTTTCAATATTCTGTGAATCTTGTTTTTACAGAATTAGTAAAGAGAGGATTGTTAGCCTCTGCTTCAACAAGCCCATAAAATGTTCATGTAACTGCTCAGAGTGGAAAGCAAAGAAATAAATTAACGATCCTTCTTCAGCCAATAAATCCCCAAAGCCTTTATTCTTAAGCTGTTCCATCTATAAGGGTTAAAAAGCACAAACTGAAATCTTATGCACTGTGAGCACTAAACACATCATGTACTAAATGCAGAACAGTCATCACATGTATGAAAAGAAAATGTGTGTAAGTGATGTCCGTATGCATTCAATGTGGCATGTTGCATAGGATTTTGATTTGGAGCTCCTACCTATTAAAAGTATAACAGCACAAGTATAAAAGTCAGATATAGCTATATGCAAAAATACATATATTCATTCAAACATATATACAACCAGATAAATACAAAAATGCACACTATCAATGCCTTTGATTTTAACTTTCCACAGATAATTTTACCTAAATTATAACTATACATGGAAATCACAGAATTGAAGCTTTCCCACCCCTTTCTGAAGTGAGATAATATTTATGTCTATTTAACTTTGATCATGAAGCCCTAGGAAAGGGACCATGTCATATTCCCCATTGAGAATATGGTAGGAACCAGCTACTCCCCACCAATAACAATTAATAGTAATAATAATGAGAATGAGAGAGTCAGTTTCAGCTATAATGACACCCTAGATAAAATGAAGACCTGCCATCCTTTCTAATATTGCTTTCAGCCAGCTTGCTAATCAAATACTGGCAGAACGAACTAGAGTTTAAGTAGCTTCATTATTATGATTTAAATATAAGCTCTTGTGAAAGACTGACAACCTTGGAAAGTAAAGTCATCCATTTGTCCAAAAAATAGGCAGAGCGCTTGCAGTGACAATGCTTCCTTCCCCTTCATTGACTTGCCAAGCAGTTTGAACTCTTTTCCAAAGACCACATCTGGTGAGAAGAGAATCTTAACCATTAGGGAGCAAATGCTCATATCATCATAACTAAAATAACAGAGCTGGCAAATTGGAGGCATAATAGTGCCCTATATGCTCTTCCAGAAGACTCACAGAAGTTGAGGCTACTACAAATGTCAAAATATTGGTTTATTATATTTCCCATTTTATAAAATTTGCATATGATAGAATCTAGTTAAACTAAATATGAGAGATATATTTCAGCTTGCATTCTATGCTCAAATGTTACTGTGTGAGAATTTTTGAGGATCTGATATTCTATAGGGGCTTGGTGGGAAAGACCAGTATAATCAATTAGCCTTTCTTTACTCTTTACTTACTGATCTACCCAGTCACTCCTTTTTACATCTCAAAAGTCAGATTAAAGTATTGGTAACCAAATTACACTTTCTCTATTTTTAGAGAAATTACACTTTCTCTATTTTTTTCTTCAACCAACATCATCCCACAGCATCTTGTTCTCCACCAACTTCCTTTGAGCTGCCATTATACTCTATAATCACAGCCTTTTTCTTTTTCTCTGAATCAGCGACCTCAGGAATGAGATTCTCTTTTATTGGGTCGAAAGCCAACTACTATATATACCATAATACTAAAAACAGTTTCTCTTTTTGAATCCTTTAAAAGGAATTATTTACTTTACGTATATTACCTCATTTAATTCTCAAAACCACCCTGATTATGGTTATCTCCCTTTTACTGATGATAAAACTGAGGTCATATTACTAAGCTAGTAAATAGTGGAGCCCATATATAAAGATAGCCATATTATTCTTCCTCCATCCCAAATAATTTAAGCAGTATAAAACCAAGTCCACAAGATGCCCAACACTGCATCCATTGATATAAAATTCCATTTGATTCAAAACTAAGTTCAAAGGAAACAAATTTTTACCCATCAGGGTAAATATGTCCATGGTCAGAATCTCTGCCTTGGCACTATTTGGCTTCTTTCAATCCACTGCAGACATGTATTTGAGAAATGACTAAAACCTAGGAGACTTCCTCAAGAATCATTATTTCATAAAGTCATTTCTTATCTAGAAATACAATTCGTGTTGAACAATAATAAAATCTGGATGAGATGAGTCAGAAAGAATTTGCCACAAAAATGTGGTAAGTTCCATGTATAATTAATAGCTAGTTCCCTATGTCGTAGTCCTTCGTTCATGTAAAACCTTCACTTTCTTCAATCAAAAACAAAACAAAATCCACCAATGCCACCTCCAAAACATACACATACTTGTAAAATTATAAACATACATTTTAGATGAGATTTTTTAATTAGATAAGTTATAAGTTATAATTAATAAATTGCCTCGTAGAGGGGATGTAAAATAAAATGTCCATGGTAAATACTGCTAATTCATTGTGTTGGTCTTTCTTATCAAGCTGTTATAGGGTATTAAAATCATTCTTAACAAACTCATTATGCAGCAATATCTGGTGTTGGATTGTAAAATAAAATAGATATCCTATATTTCCTAAGAAAGTAAGATACTGTACCACTTTAATGGTTAGTGGCAAAGGCATTATTATACAAGCCCCAAATATACAAGAAAAAAATGACATGTGTATTTTATTCAAGTTTGTCTCTTTTCAAAATCATCTGTCACAATTAACTATCTGGCATATTATGCTGGGCAGAGGGCTCAGCAGTAACCTTCAAAAAACCCTACTTCTCATTTACATAATTTGAAAAATTGTGTTTCAGCTTGTCACCATGTTCAGCTGTCAATCAACCTTCATTTATTTATTTTTACAGTTCTTTACTGTATTTTTTCCATTTGTAGAAGAAAAATATGTCAACTTTAGTAGAGCAAAGGGTTTACTCCAAAGATTCTATGTGGTATACAAAATTTAAAGTATCTTGAATACCACTGTTTTATAACACAGGAAATATGTGAACATGAAAAACATATCTATTCCCCATAGGAATAAAAAAAAAATCTCAAAGTTTAATTCATGTTTACTGCAAATTTTACATATTTTGAATGAAAAGAAGAAGTTGAAACTGCCCCTTACCTTAAACAATATTCTGTCCTAATGTCATCAAACCCACTATCACCCTTCCAAGAATTATACTATTTTCATAAGGTGCAATATTAGTTTTTAACAATGTAATCACATAGAAATGATCATTTGTCTAAGAGGTCATTTATTTGAGGTTAATAACTCTCATTAAAAAATGGAATGCGCATTCTCTATATTAAGAGTCCTGTTTTTTTTTTTTCCCCTCCCCATAAGGAACTAGACACATTCTTCTATCCTGATAATATGGTTGGTGAAAATTGGATAATCAAAGGAAAAGCTTCTAAGACAGTTAAATGATTGAGGTAGTGGTGGTGACATTGATAATGAGCCTCAACATTTATTCTATCAGCAATCTCTTTTTTTCCCACCTTTCTCTTTAAACTTTAATAGAATTGCATTGGGAGGGAGATCAGGGTGAACAGTGTTTCCTTTTTATCACTCTCAAACTAATGATTTTGAAACATTGGGTCGGAAACTCAATTCTATCCATTTTTTTTCTTATTCAAAGAATTTTAGAGATGGAAAGAGATTGACAGGGTATCTCAATCAAGCTTCTTATTTTGCCGCTTAAGAAATTGAGAAATAAAGACTAGGGTTTTCAACAATATCATGCAATTAAATAGATAGTTGACTCCAGAATCCTACTCTAATATAATTTTATTACCTCATATTGTCTTTGAAATATTTTACATCTTTTATTTCTAGTGTATTTGTTTATTTATCCTTTACTTATTTTTTTTCTTTTACTTCTATCAAAGACCTTCCAGGAATCTGTGTAGTCATTGCCTCATCAACTCTAGTCTTTATGGAATATGGCATTCCAGACTGTGAAGCCTGAGAGATAAAACATAGTCGGAAGAACAATATGTTCTTCTAGCGATATTATACAATTTTAAGATAATGTAACATTTACGAAGGTATTAATTGTAAAGCGAAAGTGACCATTAATCTGGATCTAAAAATATTAATCATTCTTCACAGCGGATGAAAAGAAATGTGGGTATCTTGTCAATGTAGTCAATCCGGGGAGTTTGGGCTTTGAGAAATCTGTGAGGGAGCCGCTTAGCTCTTATTAATTAACAGAAGTCCTATGTGGATCAGAGGGATTCTCCACTGTAGCCTCAGTATGCAGTAAGCTTGGCTCTACCCTGACATCTCTACTTGAGAGCCTAACCAAGCCCAGTGAGAAAGTTGACTGTTCACTCAGCCTACTTGCCAACCTTTCAGAAATTCTGACTGAAGGTTCTGTTTCTTAATGGCCTCATTTCTTAGAACCAGCTACATCTTTCCTCTCAGACCCTAGTTTTACTTTTATCACATCTTAAATAATTCATCTCTGATATTCTTGAAAATTTTTGAAACAGATATCTAATTATAGATATTTACTTATTCATCAATAACTTATTTATAAATAATTATTTTAATAATGACTTATAAATTATAAAATATATACAAAACCCAGACATTTTCAAAGGATGAGATGATGGCAAAGTAAAAAATTCTTTAATATAATTTTTATTTTAATTTTCTATTGACAGCAAAACTCTCTTGTTTCCTCACAAAATATCATTAACCCTATTTTAGTGAGAGAAATGTGACTGAATTCGCTATATCATTTGTGAAAATATTTTTCAGAACAAATGACATACCAATTACTGATTCAATTTATTTCAATCATTGGTGTTAATGGATCTCATAGCATAAAACATGCCTTGCATGAATGTGTAGATAGATATAAAAGAAATGTATCAGAATTTGCTCTTTATAATTAATTACACTCAGTTTTCATTTACCCATCCATTCCACAAGTTATTTTTTTAAATTTATTTAGCAACTTTCCAATCTGCCTGATATCATTATTTTTTTATTTACAAGCTAATTGGAAATTACAGTATTTTTCCATTATAAAAATTAGTTCGATATTCATTAAAATCTTTCATTTGGCAGAGTTTTAAATGTTTTCAGTTTTAAGTACTTAATAATCATCATCACATCTAATAGTAATTGAAAACTTCCCAATGTCAGACAGTCTCTTAACTTTTTCAATTTATTCTTCATGGTAAGTCTAAAAAATAAGTATTATTTATTATCTCTATTTATATCTAAAGAAATACATAAGAGCTTTTATAGGTAACATGACATTTTTCCCAGCATATTCTAATTCTCTGATCAGTTTTATTTTGGAAAGTTATCACTTTCTCAGTCATATACCGTAACTCGAAGAGACAATAAAGACTAAGAGAGTGGTTATGGGTACGTGTGCATACACGTGTATGCCATGTGTGTATGCGTTTTAAAAATGTCAATATATCATAGTACTGAAAGCCATCTATCATACTCCAAAATTGCAGCAAATAGGGTACACATTTTCTCTGTAAAACCGAACATTAGCTTTGAAAACATTTTTATACACTTGGTCACAAAAAAGGGAAGAATCATTGTGTATAATAAAGATTTACATGGTCACTCTCAATCTCTTCAAATAATATAACTATTTTGTCAAAAACATAAACTCCAAATCCACTTGGCACAGGAAAACTGCAATAGGTTACAATAATGTGAGAGCAAATGAAAGAGGAGTCACCTTTGAGATTTCCTCGTGCTCCAAAGATAAGTTTCTGATATTATAACAACCCAGTGTCAAGTTGGGCTATACAGAAAGGCTTAATTTCTTTCTTATTTTTAGATTAAAATAAATTACAATAGATTCTTAATGGGTTGCTTTTACATTTTATTCTGTACTTCCCCCAGCATTTGAGCACCTCGCACTGGAGTTCAATCAATCTTGTACCTACCTGTCTTACCATCGGAGGCAGAAATCTGTTGCTAATTTCTGTTGATGACGTAAATAAATCTAGAACCAGATCATCTTTTCTGGAGACACTAGAGATTTCCCAAGTTCCAGAGTCTACTTCCATTCCTCAACTGACATGTACAGGAAATTAAACATCTTAATATAGACTACACCAGCTCTCTATCTGCAGAGACAAAATGATCAGAGAAATGGCTGGGGAAGGATCAGCTGGTACTCTTTATCTTACCTTATGTTAGGACACAGCATTTTGAAAGATGATTAGACAAGAAAACATTATTTTGCTATGGCATCCTTTTTTTCTGAAAAAAAAGAAAAAAACATACGTCAAAAGATACAAAAAAATTTCCCACTTTTATTGTGACTCAATAGCCACAGGATCTTGGCAACTTCATTTTACCTTCTATACTTCAGTTTCCTTAAGTGTAAATTGACTGTTAGCTATAGCTTAGTGGTTTTCAAACTTTATTTTGCCAGCAGGCCTTTTATTATATGACATCCTAGGTAGTATGATAAACATAAATAGGGATGAGGGCCCCATAGGCTCCTTTTCTCCCCTACAGCGACTTACAAGGTACATCTAGGAAATCTAAAAGTGTCACAGAACACAATTTGAAAAACACCAAACTTGATCTTAAGGGCCCTCTCTAACTCTAAGACACTATGATCAATGAGTCAGGAAACTTAATTCAGTTTTATACCTTCTCCTTGACTCAACAGAGGATGACTCAATATTATAAAATGGTAAATTTATGTAACTCTGTCACTTAAAGGCAGAAAAATTGTAGTCCAGATGATTCTACTGAAATGTTTTCATCTACATGAAGTTTATCCTCAACAAGGTCACTGAGGTTATTAACTAGGCCCTTTGTACTCAACTATTCCCAAATAAGTTAAGTCGCTGTTCATTAACCTTTCCCTTTCTTGTTAAATAGAGGCATTAGATATCATCAATAGATGAGTGCTCAAATTATACTTCTCTTGATGTGTATTCTTATTTTTGCCTCACTTTTTGAGGTCAGCAAACAAGCCAAAAGCCCAGGAAGGCACAGAGTCAATGAGAGGCACAGCTATATAAAGAAGGCTTTCATTAACCTTGCTGACCCCCCATAATTTCAAATGTCAGCAGCTAATCAGACTCACTGACATCATCAATGGATGGAGAGGAGAAATATCCTGTGGGATCAATCTTTCCCCTTAGTCTGAAATATATATTTATAACGCCACAGGGTTACTTTTGCTCTGAAGTGATGGTGAGAAAATTTCCCTCTACTATTGAAATACATGCTTCTAATGTCGAAGTTAATCATTAATTTTGATGGAACAGCAAAAACATTTATTTAAATGTCAAAAACTGACTACATTATTTGCTTCTCTTCTACTAAATTCTCCCATGGCATTTTGACAACATGGGCAGCTGTAATGTTTGGCTTACCAATCCAGAAAAGTAAAGGTAAGCTAAACTATATTTCTTTTCCTATAAAGAATTTCTCTCCATGAATTGTACTTATGTCAATGAGGAACACGTAATTACTTTAACTGATAAAATTTCTAATATAATAAAATATCCAATAATTTGCCACTCCCTTAGTAGCATCTAACTCAGCCCCACACTAAGAATATTTAAGTAAGTTCAACCAAAACCAAGAGAAGTGGGAGGTGAAAGTTTACCTAAGAAAGACAAGACTTTACAATTTGAATTTTATTAATTTCATAGTATACATAACACATCATTAAAATGAGTGGCTTTTGGCAAAATCATTCCTTGGACCATTACTGACCCAATGGTCATAGCCAAATACGCAAATAAATATGCAATGATACTCTAAGTTTTCAACATATATAATGTACAATTCTTGGTCCCTATAAATTATTTTGAGATCTATAATTAGATCTCAAAAAGAATAAAACTCATAAGTGTAGTTCCCGATTCATTATGCTTTTCATTAAACTCAAGTAATCTTATCCCCATTCACCAAAAGCAGAGTAAGACTGTGGGAGCGTGAAATAAGCACCTTTATATTTAAGCTGATTCTATTCATCTCATTTCAAAACTATTCCCTAAAGATTTGATCTTATATTTTAGAAGAGTTAGGTGACAAAAACCAGGAAGTAGGAATCTGAAATGTATCATCATGTGCTATTTGAGATAAAATATCAATGTATAAAAGTGAGAAAAAGAATAAAAACATACAAACAATTTTTTCAGTAAATAAGAGAAAAATATTCTATAAACTACGGTTAATCATTAGTACTTGTATGGAGACATCAGCACCAAGTTTTCAAGGTTAAAAAAAATTATTAAAATACAGCATGAAAGCATTTATACCTTAAGCGATATTTTCAGTTATGAGAAAATTCTGGTACAGTCACAGCACATGAATAGTAATAAATTAATCAATGCGTTTAATTTTTTGCCAATTCCTTTACAATAATCCAGGAAAGAGTAGGCTGCAAAACTACCACAAAATTACTGATGGGCTATTTAAAATTAGATTCCACATTTTGCAACAGCTATAACTAGGCAGTGATGGCTCCTATGTAGATTCAAATCAGTGAAAGAATGACTCTATACTAATTTTCACTTCAACTGATTTGAAAATCCAAATTATTAATTTCATCATGGAAATATTTTATCACAAAATAATAAATGTAGCAATGTTCTTACAGTTTGAATTCAGAATTTGCCTCTTAAATTTTTAACCTCATGTGAATCACTTAATATCCCTGGTATTTTTATGAAGATCAACATAATTTAATAATCTCATGTGAATTTCTTAAACTCTATGAGATTATACTGAAGATTAAGTAAAAGACAACAAAAGAAGTTATAACAACTTTCACTAACCTGGTATATCACTAATGAAGCTCGAGAACACATGTATACTTCTGCTCCCACCATTTGAATCAGGTATTGACACAAACCAGCTTCTACCACAAGTGTTTACTTTACCATAGATAATTTAATTAAATATGAAATAAACTAGTAAACCATGGGTGTAAAAAAAAAAAAAAGTGTAGGAGAGACAAGTATAACAGTTTAGGAAAAAAATAAAAAGAAATTTTCACTCATATTATATCACAAGTATATAAAAGAAAAGCAAAATAGAAACCTTAAAACATTAACATAGCACTTACTTATGCAAGAAAGGTAATTTTAAATCCCAATCAGAAAGATCATATTTCAAGAAAGGATCTAGGCTCTCTATAAAAAGATGACTGAATGGTTGTGCCCATTTTGAACTAAAATGGATGTTTGATGCTTAGGTATTATTTTTTGTGCCTCCTGATTTTTCAGCTAACTAATCATTTTTAGGTTCTAATATCTCTATATAAGAAGATTCTATAGATGATGATGATGATGATGATGATGATGATGATGATGATGATGATAGATACAAATGGATGGATGGAAGGATGGATGGATGGATGGATGGATGGATGGATGGATAGATAGCAGATAATGAGGTTTTCTCATACTCTATATACACACACAACTATAAAGTTTTAAAACAAGCATTTTTATGCCTTCATGATAAAACATATTTGCCCAAATAATTTTGAGAGACATTAGTCTATTATTTTTCTTAAATTAGTTCCAAGTATTTAGACATGTTCTGGGGGGTTAATGATTAAAATTTGAGGTTGTCTAAGCCAGGCTATTCATTTTGTGCAAGAGAAATTGAGAAACCCTCAGCTTCAAGATGAACTGCCTTATATAAAACATGGATAAATACATAACTGCATGTAATAGTTTTCTATTATGCGTTGCTCAGATATGGTGGCCTCCAGCTCACTCCATGACATGATTTATTCTTATAATTTTGGGGTCCTGGCTTAATTTCTTTACATATATGAGACTTTATCTGGCATGCCATTAAGTTACAATACAAAGGTGAGTTTAATAGAAAATTTTTGAAATTCATAATATAATTCATAGTATATATTATTGGTATACTTGGGAATGATAATCTTTATTTCTTCTAGACAACTGTTATAGACTCAATGATTTGGAGAAATTTTTAGAATAGAAGCTGGATGCTCTCAATATTAAAAGCACATCGTAGAGACCAACTCATGAACAATGTCCACTTTCTAAGTGGACTTTCTATAAAAATAAAATGTTTATCCTCACTTTTTTATCTTCACTTAAATGGGTGATGTAGATTTTATTTATAATGTTGTCCTAACATCTGTACTTAGATAAAAATTAGAGGCTTGAAGTATAGTCCTATTTACCAGAAGCCCTTTGCTTTATCATGAGCATATCTAAATACATCTATTTCTGCATTTTGAGCTTCTGTCCGTAAAAAAAAAAAAAAAATGTCACAACAAATATAAATGTTATAGTAAAAGCTAACCTGCCTTACTAGGCCACTATTTGATGCTACTGTATACCATTATGCCTGGCATATAGTAGGTACTATTTTTATTGAGTGAATGAATAAATGTATTTTTTTATGCAGATAAGATGCATAGAAACAAAACCTGCCATTTGTTCATGTCCTATTTCCCAAATATGACTTCTTATAGTACTTATATATTAATCATTCTCTTTTTCTGTTTAGTGTTTCTGTGATCTTAAAATTCAATTAAGTTTTTTTTTTTTTTAGTTTTATCTATTCCAAGCTATCAGTTGTTACTCTTTTTTTTTTTGCAAATGTTAGCATTAATTTCGGTGTATAATTCATTCTGTATTTAAAAGCTCTGAAAAAAAAAACTCTTATATCCCTTAATTACCCACAACTTATTGGGGCATTAAAAATTCTTAAATTATCTTTTAGTGCTATTATACTGGCGACCCTTATAAGTTTGTAAACAAATACATTTGTTCTCTATATGTTTTTGTCTTCTAAACAGAGTGAAAATGAACCTAGAATCTTTATCTTATTCTCAACAGGCTTTGATGATACAATTAAAATACAAAGTAACCAGAAGTTAAATTATCAATAAGAGTCATTTATTTTGCATTTTTATTTTAAAGTATACTTAAGAGAATTGTGATAAATTAGCAGTGACAAACTACTTCTTGCGGGCTGATTTTGTGTGGAGAGTTTAATTAAACATTGCAGCTGTTTATCTCTATGGTGATTAAATTTTCATATGTAAATTACATGTATTAAGATCAAGATACTTATGTAAATGTCACTTGCCTTAATGTTTTGTGTTACTGTTATTAACATCTAAGCATCAGTTTTAAATCTTCTTGTATTAAAATCTATTGGCATGGATACATTGTTAAGACAAGTAAATTCAAATCCTAAGAATAAACAAGTTTATTTTGTATTTTCCTCTACAACTTAAAATTTATCATGCAATCTAAATATGTTTACAGAAAAATAAAATTGAAAGCATCTAGGAAGAACACCTATCTACTTCCAAATTTCAATTCTTAAAGAGTGTATCCTATTTATAACCTAAATGTATATAAACGGATGGTTAAGAAAAAATACCAACAATCAAAAACAATAATTGTAATTTCCAGAAATGTAGAATGCGCAGACAGTAGCAACAGATATAGCATGGCACATACTTTTGCAGTTCCTATGTGAGTATTATCAATACAAGTAACTTTAGAAAAAGGTAGTCAATTAAAATTACTTCCATGTAAACAACAGGCTCAGCTTCCACTTTTAAGATGAGCTCTTCACTCCCTGGACAGAGGAAAGAGAGGATAAAGTAAGGCTGCTGAGAAAAGTCTCAAATAACTATGGTGGTCCCCACACAGCTCAACATAGCTCCCACATCAGCATCAACATACTCTTTAAGCCAGAAGACATTTGATCTCTAAGTGGAATAGAACGAGGTAGCTTATTAAATGGTAGTCAATGAAAAAGCCATTGACAATACAAATCTTCCTTTGCAGATACTACAGACTGATATGAATTGGAGACTATGTCACCTTTGTGACAACATTTGTGCCAAGTCTTGATTCACTGTCCATATTTAGATTCTCCCTACTACAGTCCATGAGGTTCTATCATCATTTGAATTATAAACAATACTCTGCTTTGTTTGGCTCCAACAAAATTCTTCCTAAAAAGTCAAACTAAAAATGAAAATGAAAGGGTAATTTCCCCTTCACTTGGTAAGTACAGTTGTTTATAGCAATGGACTCCGACTGAAGCTCTATCACTGAAATTCTGGTACATGAAATCCTCCATTTTGTTTTATTCCGTTGGAGGTCAAATTTAATGTCCATCCTTTCACTTAGTTGAAGGTGGTCTATCCTTTCCAACTCTCCCCACCTCTTGTCAGCATTATTCCTCACATTTCAACACAGAACAGTCATAATTACCCATTAACAACTTTAAATCAATACTTCTGGATTCTCATAGGACGACAGTGATTACCTCCATATATTCTCCTGAAAAGCATACAGATCAATAAGGAGAGCTAAGACAATCATAAACTTCCAGCCTAACTAGGCAATAGACTGTATATATGAGTAAGAAAATCAACATTAGATGTTACTGAACTTGACAGTCTGGCTTGCAAACACATGCTGACACCCATGTTTCTCTTATCTTGCCCCACAGAAATCATTCCCTCAATGACTATTCCTTAGCCACCCTGCTCTATTTTCCTTTCTCAAAAATTTAAATTCCTTCAGAGTTTACAGATTTTTTCCAAGCTTTTCAGACAGAAGAAAACTCTTGCTCCTAACCATATCATGACTAAATTTCAGCTTCTCATTTGTCAATCAAAAAGAGCCCCACACCCCTACTGATTGCCCCAGCAACTTATTTTATTTCTTAGGATAAGAATTTGTCACTATGTGATATTTTGCTTATTTGTGTATGCATTTATTTATTTTTTTATCCTCCTTCTCATGCCACAACAATGTCAGTTCCATTAGAATAGGAAACTCCACTTCCTTTTTTGATGTTTTATTATTGGTGCCAAGACCAGGGTCTAGACCTAAGTTATCCAAAATAAATAGTAAAGTCATGAGTTATATATTTGCTCTAATTATATCACATGTCTACAGTGAATGAATCTAAATTTTCTTGTAAATGACAGTTTCTCAAATACTTGAAGACAGCTCTCTTGCCATCTTTATTTCTACTAGATAAAAATCTTCCATTCTTCATTATTTTTAGTCTATCTCTGATCCTGCTTTTTTCTTTCCACACATTCTAGTTTGCCTTTACACTTAAAGTGTGTGAAAAGTTTAGAAATAAATTTGTTTCCCTTTCGAAACTACAGAGTACAAAAAAACTTGCTCTTAATTACATTTATTTTTTAATTTTAAATTTTTTAATATCAAAAAATAGAAAAATTAATATGTATCTGTTTCTACCATGTTCGACACATATTAATATTTGACTTATTTGCTTCGTTGTCATCCCTTTTTATAAATCAAAAACAAAAACATATAAAGATACATTTAAAGTACTGAAGTTTCCATCTCCCACTCTCAATTTATTTCTCCTTTGTTCCTTGCCAAATGTCGATGTTCTAAACTAATACAGCTTTTCTGATAGGTGGGGTGAAATTTTTATTATTTTCCATACACTCAGGCAATTTTCCCTGTGCTGAATATTCAAAAGGTAGTTTTTACCTTGCTACCTCTGTCTTATGCCATGTTTCCATAACGATATAAGTGGAGATTTCTTATCCATAAAATTGTTGTTTTTCTCTGTGATAATATCTCTATTTTAAGTACTACAGCTTTGTAATTAACCTTAATATGTTGTAAAGCGAACATCTGGAATTTTGTTTAGAGTTATTTTAATCTTATAGATTAACTTTGGGGTGAATTACAGTCTTTTTCAATTTGGCTTTTTTTTTAATATATAAATTTAAGGATGTAAATTTCTACCACTTTATTATCGCTTAAATTTTAATATGTACTATCAGAATTGTTGTTTTAAGTATGTTCTAACTACGATTATTATTTCTTTGTTGAACCATAATTTGGAAGTGTATTCTTTAATTTCCAAATTGTGGAATTCAGGAGTTTTTTTGTTGTTATTTCTTTATTAATTGTATTTTGCAAGATCATGTTCTGCATGATGTTGAGCAGTTGGCATTATTTTAAAGTTGCTTTTCTAATTTTATACTTCATAACATTTTTGATGCTCTTTACTAAATTCTATCTTGTATCATTTCCCTGCACTCTAAAGGACATTTCTGGCAATGAGTTCTGTCAACTTTATTTAAAACTATCTTAATTTTGTTATGTTTGAGGAATTTTATCACCTGCAATAGAGTTTTTTAAGTTTTTTTTTTTCCTTTTATTTAAAGATATCTTCTGGATAAGAAATATGGATAAGAAATCCCACTTACCATTTTTTCTGATGAGAAGTTTGCGATAATTCTTATCCCTGTTTCTCCGTAATGTACACAATACATTTTTTATTCTTTGGATATTTACAAAATTTTCTAAGACTAGTTTGAATATTGTTCCTAAATATGGTTTACGTTTTTATCTTTTTATTTACCCTTCTTGAGATTGGATGTGCTGCCTGGATATTTAAATATGTATATTTCATCAAATTTGGGGAGATTTTGATCATTACTTTTTTCAAATGTTTTTTCTACCCCAATCTTTCTTTTTGCTGAACTCTGATCTCTGTCTCCTTCACTCAGCAGGCTTGCTAAGCTCTACTGAGACAAAAGCTTTCTCAATGCAATTAGCTTTAATACATTGGCTAGGTGGAGCAATTGGGGGAATCATTTTACTAACTATATAGATATCTAATCAATGTACTGTATACTTGAAACTAATGAAAATTTAAATAGATAGATAGATAGATAGATAGATAGATAGATAGATAGATAGGTAGATAGATAAATAATAAATGAATAAGAAGGAAGGAGGGGAAAAAAAAGCTTTCTGAGTGTCTGGGAAACTCTCCCTCCCTTACAAATTAGCTGTCTCAGGGATGACAAACTTGTGTGCCTGTGTGTTAACTCCTGCCTGAAAAAGTGAAAACAATTTGCTTACATATTTTACCTAGTTTTATAGGTTTCCTTTTTTTTTCCCTATGTTGTAAGGGTTAGTCTTCAACCATGTCCTATATCATAAAAGAACACAAAATCTTGATGTATTTATCAATTTCTGAAATTTGATAACATCTTCTGTTATGATTTTAGATTTGCCTGTTTATCCAAATAATATGGTTACACTTTGTTTTATATATTTTAAGGATATATTGCTACAATATAGTTTCAGAAAATTTATATTTTATTGGTAAATTTTTGTTTTCTCCTACCCCTGACTGTTTTATTTTGCTTTGATTTGTACTTAATTCTACTTTATTTGGTATATACATAGCTACTCTAGGGTCTTTATAATTAATATTCTCAGGTATAACTCTCCCAAATCTTCCATTTTCGGTTTTTCTTCAAGTATTTAAGATAACAGAATGATTTCAGAGAAACTGGGTTTGGCTGTGGTGGAGGCCAGGTGGGGGACAGCATGTTTTAAAGAATTGAAGAGGCAGCGGAGAGCAGATCCTGGGGCCAGAATGTCAAGGTTCAAACCTTGTCTTGATCAAGGTCTAACAGGTGGCCTTGAAAAACTCATCTAACCTCTTTGTATCTCATTTTTCTTAACTGGCAAAGGATAACAGTAGTAGCATAATGTCTATTGTTTGCTATAAGAATTAATTTATATTTGTAAAATACACTAAACTGTGCCAGGAAAATAATAAGTGTTGTGTGTTTGTTAATTAAAAAAAGGAATTAGAAACCATAAGGATGGATCAAGAGTGCTTTACGTTTTTGTCTCAAAGAGAATATAGCTAGATTTTATTTCACCAATTTGATAATATCTAATTTTCACAAATAAATTTAATCTAGCCACACTTTTTGTAATTAACTATATGGTTGAATTTCTTTCTATGATTTCTATTTCCTATTGACCATATATCTTTTCTTTCATTCATCTCCCCCTTCTTTTTCACCTGCTATTGGATTGAATGCAATATCTTTATGCCACCTTTTTATATCTACTGATTCAGAAGTTATCCATTCCATTTTTAGTCTTTTAGTGGACTTTTTAGGAGACTCCATGAATCACTTGCATTTCTCCATGTCAAGTAAGCCACTGACTGCCTTTTTTCCAGACTATCTTGTCAAAGATGTTTGCACAACAGACAGCCTCTGAAGATAGAGATAATTTCTATCTGGAACAAAGGGCAGCCTAGTTTTCTATGCACTATAATAAAGATCATAGTATCTCCTCTGGAGCAAAAGTAAGACTTCCTGTCCTCTATAAAAGATTCAGGTTCTCTAAACTCAAGGCTCCTTAGTTGAACTCAAGATTCTGTACTACATGTGCACCACCTACGCAGGCCACTCCACATCACAACCCTAAGACTTGGGGGTAAAAGTGAAATGACACAAACATACAACTCACGCTTTTTGCTGTGCTCTGTGGAAACACTTCCTTGGCTTCTTACCCAGGAGTGTCATGTCTTCTGCCAGCATGCATGAAGCAGAATCTGACAAGTCAGAGTCAGGGTCAAGGGGGATAAATCATGAAAGCATAGGGTCAAAAAGTATCTTTAAGTTTTGACACTTTGTTCATCATGTAGCTTTTAATTTTCTATCTTTTAAAATATTATTTTGATTACTTGATTACTCAGTTTGTTTGCAACTTCTCAAACTTAGTGCCCAAAGTGAGAGCTACATTTCCTCATTTAGGTGCAGACCTGTTTCTGAGTCAAGAAACTCCCAGAGTCAAAATAAGTGCTGTTAAGCAGTGAGGATACAGAGATTTTGGTAAATAGAAAATATCAGAAATTGATATAATACTGAAAGCAAATATTCTTTATTTACTGATACAGAGCTGTGCCCTCCCTCCACATGCCCTGATACCTTCCAACACTTCTACCCTAACCTCAGCTGCTTTCAGGGAAAAGATTTAGTAATGGTACTGAGGTCTCCTTGTCCTCAAAGGAGACCAGAGGTCATCTGCACATATCACAGTATAATGGGTAGCTGTAGGGTTGAAGGATGGGAGGAGAAGGGATAGGATTTGAGAGAGTTCATGGTAGAGCAAAATGCTAATATAACCTTGTGGATAAAACCCTTTGTGTTGATTTCATGTATTTATTGTGGATTCAATTGCTAAATATATTATTGATATTTTACTGTACATGCTCATAGTGGTGGAGGGGGTCATCCTAATTGGAAAGAGCCACATGCAGGCTAGTGCTAGTACCTCTGGCACCCCACAACCCTAGTAACCTCTTTGAGCTATAAATTTCCATCACTGATGATTTTACCAATTGGAAACTCTGGCAAATTGAGGTAGCCTTCAATCAGATGCAACACTTTGATGTTGGAC
>NW_011888783.1:37374389-37376623 GCF_000151845.1 Pteropus vampyrus | reverse complement strand
TTGTCCCAGTTCTCTCCACAGTACATCCCATTTAATCATGGCAACAACTTTATTAGGTAAAATTCATTAAAACCAATCTTCAGATACAGAAATTGGGTCTCAGAAATGTTAATGAAGTTGACTAAATAATGACAGATTTGAAATTTGAACCAATATCTGATTATAAGGTTGGTCAATTTAAACTACCTCTTGACATTGAAGAATAAGGTGGGGCAGTAGCTCCCCAATATACACTGTTTTATTTTGTTTAACAAACTGATGTTATCCAGTATCTAAAAAAATCACATAATATGTAAAATGTTTAGTACAGTTTTTATTTTAAATTAATAATTTGCTATAACTCATGGTTTTAGGGCAATCCTAAGGCAACCAAATACGTTTTGCTTTTGGTTGAGTCACATATATAATCTCTTGCTGCTTTTGTTGCTTTTGTTTTATTGTTGTTGTTGTTGTTGTTTTTGCTTTTTTTTAGTTTTATACCTTATGCCATTAATTGTGATAGAGAGTACATGTATATCATCTCTAGAAAATATCTGTTTTGAAAATCTGTCAGTCTGACTATTATTAGAAACTAATTATAATCTTGGCTTTGTGACATGAACTTGGCTTTGGTGAATAAGCAACACATTCTTGTGTGAGACTAACTGAAGTCAAAATTAATCTGAGTAATTTATGTAGCTCAGTCCAGTGTGTGCATCTTCATAATCCATGCCCATTATTGTGAGACTGATATAAATTAAGCACCAGAGAAGAGACCTATTATCAGGGGAAATGCTACTCTTGGAGTCACACATCTCAGTAATTAGTAATAATAAGAAAAGTTCTAACACACACACACACACACATACACATACATGTATAGGTATGTATGTGTATGTGTGTGTGTGTGTGTGTAATATTTTAAAGAACTCCCATATTGTCATCATATAGCTTTACTGATACTTTGGATTCTTTTCAAATATTTACATATGGAATATTTGTTGGTGATCTTAATATTCTCCTGTAAGAATAAAACTTAGTTCGGCCTGCTTATTTTATTAATTTCTATATGGTTGTTGAAAACTATAATAATGAAAAATAGAAATGGTCACTTGCAGATTCTCAGCAATTACCAAAGTTAATTAGAATTCTTAAGATAATAAACACTTGCACATAATGCTCTTGTTGATAAATTTTAACTACATTTAATAAACAAATCCAAGACTAAACCAATCTCATAAATTGTTTTATGGTATGTTAATGCTTTCTCTGGCTGGCCAAATTAAATACTGGTAGACTGTCTTCTCAGAAAGGGTTAGACAAAGGTATTTTCTTTATCTCAAAGCCTAAAAGTGAAAAAACAGTCAACTCAGAAAGAGAATGATAAATCAGTTAAGCAGTAAAAATGAACATAATTATTCGTTCTCCATTCTATTCTCATCTGAAGAAGAGAAATAATAATATAGGACCGAAAACACACTGGGTTGTTGGCGCATTTCTCATGTTGTTTTAACTGTGAATAAATATTTAAATAATGTGTTTAGTTTTATTTTGAAACAAATAAGTTAAATGAGGTTTTAGTGGGAATTAAAATTAACTGAAGGCAAATTATTGTTTTCCTGAGTATATATTTTACTTTCAACACTGCTGATATCACAGAGAGATTTGCAAAGATGTAAACGACAAGGCATCTTTCTTCAAGAAGTTTATAGTTACATGGAAAATCAGATTGATACATATAAAATAGTTTATATTACATACTATAAATACTTACATTAAGACTTAGTGTTCATCTTACTTATTATTACTAATAGGCTATCAAGTAAGAAGCAATATTTGTGAAAGACACTTTCTTTAATAAGAATAATATATAAACATAGATTCTAGATTGTTTATTTTAAAATATTTCAAAGCGTAATTCACTTTCATGTTAAAGTAAGCAGTATTGCTTCACCTACCAATAAGCAAACAAACAAAAAATAAGGCACATTAAGTGAGAAACTGTCTAAAAATTTGAATGTCTTATTTTCCTATTATCTATATTTGAATAAAAGTAAAGAAAGTTCTAATATGGTGCATGTTGTCTATTTCTCCAGTGTCACACTGTCCTTTAAACTGCTATTTCATTTACCTCTAACTCCAGAGCTTGATCAGCATTTTAAAATCACCTAGTTTGTGGAACTTTGTTATAGCGGCCCTACGAAACTAATAGTTACTAATTTCAGATCATGCATCTTTACTTTTTAGCAAGATAA
>NW_011888783.1:37372156-37374339 GCF_000151845.1 Pteropus vampyrus | reverse complement strand
TTATTTTGGCTTTATATGAAAAAGTGGCAACTATCTTTTTAAAGGAAGCTTTAACCTATACTCTGCTATGTGAAGCAAAGCTTCTGGTTCAATAGAATTCTTGATTCACAAATGCTCTCCTAAATACCCATGTTTAATTTACACTGATGATTTAGCTAAACTGAAATCCAATAATGTTGACTGGGCCACTGCAGCTATTCAATCTCATGGCCAGAAATGCAGAATGTAGAGCATACGCGGTCACTCCCAGTGCTTAGAACTCAAAACTGTTCTCACAGCTCTGTTCTTCACTTGAAACATTTTATAATTTAATTGACTCTTAGATTGATGCCCATGGCCTAGGTCTTTGGTTAGCCACTTGAAAAACTACAGACTGTCAAATTGAAGATATCCCTCTTTGAGGCCATAAACTGTTGAAAAACAAATTTCAGCTGCTCTCAGGCTGTCTGGATCACTTGTGTAGATGCTCATAGCAAAGATTCTCTAATATGTATAAAGCTTCTCTATTATCTATATTCTCCAGTATAAAGCTTCTAAATGAGACTGCATCACCTAGAATGCTACCATTGCTTCCAGAAACAATTACTGTGCCAAAATGGCAACATATGCACTGTCATAGGGCATAAAGAAAAGGATTCTATGCCTCTGATGTAAGAGCTACCACTGCATGCCAGAATTGTGAGTTCTACCCAAAATTGATACTTTGTGTTATAGTAAGAGAGGTTACATTGCATATCTATAGTTAGCACAGGGATTTGTCCCTTCTCCTGGAATTGACTATATCAGACTTTTAATCTTTTTTCAAGGTTATTATTGCCTTCCTTATTGTTCTGGATACACTGATATGGCCTTCGAAACTTTGAAAATTTTTGTCCTTTTTTTTTTTTTTTTTGGCTTTTCTGATCATTTGTATTTGTTTAGTACAACTTTCCTTGAAAAACGACATAATATATTCAAAAGCATCAAGGTATCTGATGGACATTCCACTCTTACCATTTGCATGCATCTAGCAGTATTTTCAGCATTAGAATGGCCTCCTCAAAAATGAACTCAAAGAGATTTCTTTCTCTATATCTATCGCCTCCTCTTGCACCGCAAATTGCTCTCTCCAGAAAAGGATCTTCCCTGAGTTAAAAAAAAAAAAAAAAATCAGGACAAAAGGAATAGGGGGTTCTTTCAAACTATTTTGAAAAAACTTGGAATTCCAAGTTGACCTTTCCTGGGCATGATCCTTCTTCTTTCTTCTACTGGAAACCCCAGCTCAGACTACTTGATATTATCTATTGGTGGTAACACAGCCAAAAGTGGGTCTAGAATATTTTAACTTAATTCTGGCTTAGCCACTTGGATTCTCTTGTTTGACTGAAATGGTCCTAAATCAGTACACTGCTCACCATGTCCCCGATCAGCAGCCTATATGGAACAAAGTAAAAGAAAATGTACCTCTGTAAGTTTTATTAAAATGCCCCTATTCCTCTTGCACCAAATATTTTGTGGATTAAAGTTCTGAAGGTGAGTAGATGACTGAACAAAAGATAAAGTTATAGCTACTGGCGTGAGATACTCAGACTTTGTGGCAGTGTAAGAACCACCACCCTGGCACATGGAGAGGGAACCCCTTCAGGATTCGGGAGGTATAGTGGACAAAGAGACATTAATGATTTTTACTTCAATGGACAAACTGTGGAGCTTTTGACATGATGGAGAAAGTCCTCCAAACTATAGCAAACTGTAGCCACTTGGGCTACTATCCTCCACTAGATGGTTCTGACCATGATGTGATCGTCATTCTCTTAGAAGTCTATCAGAAACAGCAGGAAATTGTCTAAGCTCATATAGCTCCCCCCGACTATGCCCCCGACATGCTCATTCACTGTAAACATCCCTGTATGTATTCCCCACCACATTTCTATAGCCATCAGTCAGTCATTCCACAGGGTAAGTGAATGTCATCTGACTAGTTGTATAGACAAATAGCATAAATTAGATTATCAATCCTTCCAGAAAATAACAACAATAATAAAAATCCAACTGAGTCAATCACTGGAAACGAAATGGGAATCCATAAAGCCTACATAACAACTAGCTGGGAAACCATATTATCAGTCTGTATTCCTAACTTTTATAGTTTTCACAGTGTATAGTTCCAAACAATTATCAACAACACTTTATTTGCTGAGGCA
>NW_011888783.1:37369717-37372106 GCF_000151845.1 Pteropus vampyrus | reverse complement strand
ATGAGCCACAGAGCTATGATTAAGTTAAATTAAAAAATCAGCTTGATTAATTAATGATTATTATCATCATCTCTACCATCCTTGTCATTTTACCTATATGGCAATTTTTAGATAGAAGAAACTTTGTGATTATTTATTAAGCTTTGTAAATTTCCAATGCAAAACATTTAAGTTGGTTTCTTGTTAAATATTTTCTCCAAGTATTCGTGAATCAGACTGTGCTATGCTTTACACTGTAGATTTAGAAGTTTACAGCTTATTTTATAGTAAGAAGAGTCTGTGCATTTGCATACTGAAGATAGAAAAAGGTAACAGAGTTCCAGAAAATTGAAGAATGGAATATGTAATGTTTATGTGGTCATGTTTCCTCCCTCATTTTCATAGGGCCTACAAAGATGTATATTAGGAGGGTCCAAATACAGTAGTGACAGGGACAAGATATAAATCAGGATCACCTACTCTGATTCTACTTAGTCAAAAGTGAGCTTTAACCCATACTTGCAACATGATGGGTATTTTATTGGCCTTGATTCCCATTCCTATATGGGGATATGTAGTTACGCCGATAAGTTAGGTGGAGGAAGGTGGTTTTGGTGGGCATGGAGGAGGCTTTAAAAGAGAGCCTCAGAACAGAAATGCAGGAATAACAGAAATAAAGAGGGCAAGCATGATGTTCTAAAGGTCCGATACGACCCTACCTTTTTAACTTCTCCCCCCAATGCCAGCCTTTATTCTTATTTTAGGGTAAAAGACAGTAACACCCTACTGTTTAAAGATGTTTCAGACCCTCCTTTAAGTCAAACTTTAATATTAAGAGAATTAGGCATCCATTAAGGCCTAATAGCCATTATTTTCACTAAGATTTTTTACTGAAAGGGCTTAAATTTTAGAGATTTTAAGACTACTTTCTTTATTATTAGATGAGGAAACTGCATAGTATATATTTTATGATTTGAAAAGTTAAAGAAACAGAGAAATTTATTTAGTGCATGCTAAGGGTCCTGCATACTGCTGAGCTCTGAAGTAGCAGGGCCACAATGAGAATAAGATACAACCCATAACTTGAAAAATCTAGAAAATAAGATTTATACACCTAAAACAATTCTAGGTAAATACTCCATCTGATAAAGATGTATTATTAAATAAGTGAAAAAAAAAATTCCAGAAGAGGGAAGAGGGTTGCCTTTATTTGCAAAGAATGAGTCCTATATTTGAAGGAAATGTAGATTTGAATTGACAGGGGTGGATGGCAAGGCAAGTGGAAACATTCCAGAAAAAAGTGGGGCAACACATCTTCATGGAGAAAAAGCATAAAACATACACTGGGGTTATAGACTATCTCTAGTGAGGAATGAAGATAATTCTCAAAGCAGTTCAGAATTAAGGACTCAGGAGAAATGAGTTTCAATAGTTAAGATGGGATCAAACAGACAAGACAGACATACTTAAGTTTGGTTCGATAAAAAATAGAACATGTTTAGAGAAGCACTGTTTCTCAGAATAGTCTCTCAGAATTAGATAAGATGAACCAGGGAGAATAAAGGCAGAATGTTACTGCAGGTTGCAAAAGGGAAATTAAACTGGAAAGGTAAGAACAAAGATTAGGAAACTGATTGGATGGCGAGACAGATAAAGTTCACTAGTCTATAAGAATGACATCTGAGATTATAAATGTTGTGCTCTGCAAAATGCCTATCTGGGGTGACAAGTGGAGAAGCTGAAATCCATTTGATAAGGCTTTTGCCAAGTGGGACTTTATTTTTTTTGGTAATTCATCAGCTCAGAGTGGGAAGTAAGTTTTCTATTTTATCCTCCTTCAGGAAGTTCCAGTCTCTTATTTGCCGATATATTTTCAAGGCCCAGAAAAGAACTTAATATACAATAAATGCTCCACCATTATTTTATAACTGACTACCTGTATAAGGAATGTGGCCAAGAAATATCATTGATGACAATTAAACCAAAAATACCTAAAAAAAGATTGTGTTTGTGACAGAAATTAGTTTAAAAACTATCTTGAATTTGATATAGGAAAGAGAAATCCAAGATAATTTGTTTCACAGTCAATAGGAAATTAAGAATAGAGATGAGTGGAGAGTTCTGGGAGGGTATAATATTTGAAGGTAAAAGGTAGAATACATACTGAAGTCAGAATAACTGAAGTCATTCCCTGTAAGGGAATGAGCTTAGAGGAAGAATAGAAGAGACTGAGAAAGCAGCCCTGAGGTGTTTGCAAAGGTAATGTATGAGTTATTTAAAAGGAGATAGCAGTGATGAAAACGATGAATACCATTAAAGAATAAGCAAAAGAACGAAATAACAGAAACAACATGAAGAATTTTAAAAAGTTGTAACTGGCAATGCAAATAGCAAAGACAAAATGTGATGA
>NW_011888783.1:37367165-37369667 GCF_000151845.1 Pteropus vampyrus | reverse complement strand
CATTCACTGTAAACATCCCTGTATGTATTCCCCACCACATTTCTATAGCCATCAGTCAGTCATTCCACAGGGTAAGTGAATGTCATCTGACTAGTTGTATAGACAAGTAGCATAAATTAGATTATCAATCCTTCCAGAAAATAACAACAATAATAAAAATCCAACTGAGTCAATCACTGGAAACGAAATGGGAATCCATAAAGCCTACATAACAACTAGCTGGGAAACCATATTATCAGTCTGTATTCCTAACTTTTATAGTTTTCACAGTGTATAGTTCCAAACAATTATCAACAACACTTTATTTGCTGAGGCACCATGTACATCCCTGGGACTGTATTGCTTCTGTGGAAACCAGGCATTAATTTACCTCCCTGCTGAAATCACAGTTACTTGCATCTTAGGGTGGTCATAAAAGATTTTCAAGTTTTTAAGAAAATACCCCTGTTTATCTTGTAGCCCTCAAATGACTGCAGAGATGTCTCCAAAATAAGACTATCTTTCTGGGAGAGCTTCCCAGAGGAATGAATAACATTACTTATATACATTCTGAGGGAAGTTATCCCTTTTATGGGAGTAATTGAAGTAGAAATAGTGACAGAATTTTTCCCTGACTTTAGATTTAGTGATCAAGGATACTACCTTGGACACAAAATTCTTTCAGGTCACTCAACTTATTGGTCAGGGTTGTTATGTAAGCTAGAATAGCCTTAGATCTCCACCTTGTGGGTCAAAATGGAATCTATACAATCAATAATACATATCAATAATAATGCTACAATCAATGCTACAATAATACAATCAATAATAATGCTAGATTAATGCCTCCAGCTAAGTGGAAAAATCATTACAAAAACTTAAGAAGGAAGTCATCTGGCTTTCTAGAGTAGACTCAGATGGTATAAGAGGTTTATCCAGTTTATAGGCAAAGTCAAGGTTAATATTGCGATGGGATTCGTCCTGCTACTTGATAGCAAATGTAATTAAATACTGCATGAGATAATTGAGTAAATTTTGTCCCAGTCTCTGTCAGATTAATCAGAGAAGACAATATTGTAGTATATTCAAAGGAAAAATGTTCTCACGTGTATGTAGACAGGAAGAGTGGATAGTGTTGAAAAACAGTTCTTTCTGCGTCTCTCATTTCTGCACATCTTTGAGCAGAGATGCCATCTACTTTTGCTCCAGACTATCTTTTTAAGTATATGTATACAGTAAGTGGGCTTGGAATATAGAGATAGTATCTCCTTCTGGCATACTAACTACAGTCTAATAAAGACAGTACATCCAGAAAAGAAATGAGCAGATAGATTTACTTTCTATTATAAAATAATCAGTTCTCTAAGGTTAGTTCATTTTCTACTATGCCATTCACTGCGTTTGCAGATGTCAAATGATTCTCGCCATGTTGCTCTTTGAGAAATGAGTCTCAGGAAACCATGACAGATATTGCTGATACATTGGCTACTACTATTACTATGAGTAATAAAGAGTCCCTTATCTCTGACCAAGGAGTCTCATGTCTTCTGCCAGCATCCATGATACTGCAGCAAGCTAATTTGTTAGCTTTCCAGTAGGGTAAAATCTTAGACCCCTCCCTCTTTACAAGTAACCCACAAAGCAATCATTGAACATATGCAAATTGGTATAGATAAAAGCCCATTAAATAGATTAAAATGAAACTTAAAAAATCTAAAAAGAAGGCAGAAAAGGAGGAATAGAAAAAAATAAAATAAAATAGTAGGGATAAACAGAAAATAAATGATAAAATAGTAGGCCTGAATCTAACAATGTCTAACATTGCTTTAAATGTTAATGTACAGAACACTTAAAAGACAGATGTCAGCAACAATAACAAGCAAGACCCAATGATACACTATATATGAGTGTTTCTTGGCTTTTCATGCCCTATTTATGTTCATCTCAATTTTAAAATTAGTTGTCAAATTCTATGTATAGGTCTATTAGGATTTTATCATCATTCCATAGCCTTATAGTTGGTGCTATTATTATGGTATTAAATCTTTCTAACAATAATTGGTAATATCTCTATTTATTTTTTTCCATATTTTTAAATAAGCATTAGAATTTGCCTTATAAATATCTTGAACTTTTTGTTAGGTTTATTATTCAGTTTCTTAAAATTTTGGCTAAATATATAAATGATGTTTTATGAGAAGATTCAGTTTCTAATATTTTTCTAGTATATAAGAATGCTATTTTTACGTATGTTACAGTAGTTTTGCAAGTAATAATTTCCTCCTTTTTTTCTATAGAATCACTTGGATTTCCTATTTAGAAATTCATATCATCTCAAGGTAATGACAATACAGTTCATTCCATTTTCAGTCTTATACCTTCAGTTATTTTTTTCTTACTCACAGCTATTTATAAAACCTCAAATAAAATAACTATAACGACTATGATTTTAAGCATTCTTCTCTTATTCCTCATTACATAATGACTGCTTCTTCTTTTTAGTCACCAAAAAGGAAATGAGTT
>NW_011888783.1:37364285-37367115 GCF_000151845.1 Pteropus vampyrus | reverse complement strand
GAACCAGGGAGAATAAAGGCAGAATGTTACTGCAGGTTGCAAAAGGGAAATTAAACTGGAAAGGTAAGAACAAAGATTAGGAAACTGATTGGATGGCGAGACAGATAAAGTTCACTAGTCTATAAGAATGACATCTGAGATTATAAATGTTGTGCTCTGCAAAATGCCTATCTGGGGTGACAAGTGGAGAAGCTGAAATCCATTTGATAAGGCTTTTGCCAAGTGGGACTTTATTTTTTTTGGTAATTCATCAGCTCAGAGTGGGAAGTAAGTTTTCTATTTTATCCTCCTTCAGGAAGTTCCAGTCTCTTATTTGCCGATATATTTTCAAGGCCCAGAAAAGAACTTAATGTACAATAAATGCTCCACCATTATTTTATAACTGACTACCTGTATAAGGAATGTGGCCAAGAAATATCATTGATGACAATTAAACCAAAAATACCTAAAAAAAGATTGTGTTTGTGACAGAAATTAGTTTAAAAACTATCTTGAATTTGATATAGGAAAGAGAAATCCAAGATAATTTGTTTCACAGTCAATAGGAAATTAAGAATAGAGATGAGTGGAGAGTTCTGGGAGGGTATAATATTTGAAGGTAAAAGGTAGAATACATACTGAAGTCAGAATAACTGAAGTCATTCCCTGTAAGGGAATGAGCTTAGAGGAAGAATAGAAGAGACTGAGAAAGCAGCCCTGAGGTGTTTGCAAAGGTAATGTATGAGTTATTTAAAAGGAGATAGCAGTGATGAAAACGATGAATACCATTAAAGAATAAGCAAAAGAACGAAATAACAGAAACAACATGAAGAATTTTAAAAAGTTGTAACTGGCAATGCAAATAGCAAAGACAAAATGTGATGATATCTAAATAGAAATATTTTAAATTATCTAAAAAAATATGCTGATTATCAAAAAAAGTATTTAAAATAGGTTTTTCAAATTCTAAATTATAAATAAAATGGTGGAGTGAAGAGGAAAAGAAGATGTAATTTCTAAAGAAGTTGGCTGTGAAAGCAACAAGATGTAGTCAAAATTCAGTAGGGTACAGTAGTTAAGAGCTTTAGCCTTGTATTAGGGAATGATATTTGGGTTGAAACATGAGCTTCTGTAATTACCTATTCTGTTACCAAGAACAATGAATCAACTTCTCTGAATCTGTTTTCTCATTTGTAAAATGGGAATAATTCCAATATATACTTTATGGGCATATTATGATGATAAAATGAAATAAAGTAGAATTGTGTCTTATTTGGTAGCTATAGCCCTATATCAGATTGCAGACCAACCATATATAGCTAAAATTTTTGAAAAAGATAAACTCCTATAAATCACAATAAACATATTTTTGTGTATAAATCCCTATACAGTTAATACACAAAATATAATTTTGGTATATTCCAATTACATAAAATTTTATCTCTTGTAATTCTTTTCCTTTTAGCTTTCATTAAAAAGGTAGTCGCAGTTTGCTAAGGCTACGATAACAACATACCACAGTCTAGGTGGCTTAAACAACAGAAATTTATTTTCTCACAGTTTAGGAGGTTAGAAGTCTGAGATTAAGGCAAAGTCGGTTCCTTCTGAAGGTCTTAGGGGTTAGGACTTCAACATATGAATTTTAAGGGCACAAAATTCAGACCATAACACAGGTATAATTGAATTTCTATAATTTAATTACATTACCATTTGGATTGGTACCTTCTACAGAGTAAGCTTTCAATAAATAACTACTAATGCTAAGATGAATACCTTTGTAATAATTTTGAATTTTGGAAAGTCCAAATTGGGAAAATAAAATCTTATTAATAGAAATTTCTTATAGGAAGTTGAAAGAAAAATTTTCAAAGAGAAGAAAATATTAAATATTTTGAGTCATGGTACATTATATCAGTGGAGATGGTTTTAATATCTTTTTAAATAACATATCCAATTGCTCATTTATGTCAAGTATTTGGACATCCATTGTTTGGTGAAAAAAATTTGGAAAACACAAATTAAATCATAATTCTTAGTTCATCAGTTTCATAAATTATATAATTATGATGAATCCAGCCTTCATAATCCTAGTCTACCAGAAGTAATATCTTCAAAGTGCCAAAGGAATAAACTGTCTGTCCTAGATTCTATATTTAGGCAAACTATGACCCAAGTATAAGACTAGTCGGCAAATACAGAGTACCTCATATTAGACTTCCTAACCCTTGCTTACCATCGCTATTAAATAACAAAAGTTTTACAAAACATGTAAAACAACTGATTTCATGCATGAAAAAGCAACCAGCATGTTGTTTTACTGTTTGTAAGAAAAAAAGCAGTTACATGAAGTAAGCCTCATCACAGCCATCTTGGTTTTCTCCCTAATGGTCCTTTAGAAACTACTCTGCAAGAAAATAAAGGCCAAATAGAGAGTGGCAGCCTTACTAGGTGTGGGAACAAAGATCAAGGTTCAAGAGAGCCAAAAGGCTATCTGTGTAACAATTCCACTCCAGTACTTGGCCAACTCCTGAAGTATGCATTCAAGGCAAGACTCTGGGAAACCTAGAATATAGATTAAAGAAGATGGAAGGCTGAAGAGATGAGCAGAGATTTCAGAGACACTGGGATTCAATTTCAGCCAGAGTAAAGAGTCTTTGGGTAACACTCCAGACTTTCGGTTGAAATTCCACAAAAGCTGTGTCCTTGAAGTAAGACCGTATACTAAGAAGAATGGCAAATTTGAAAAAGACCCATCCTAAGACCTATCCTAAAATCAATCCTAAAATTAAGCCTAAATTTCAATAAATTATGTCTAGTCTCCGACATGTAAAGATCTTAGATATCACTCCCA
>NW_011888783.1:37362097-37364235 GCF_000151845.1 Pteropus vampyrus | reverse complement strand
AAAACTGCCATACTTATAATTATGTCTCCTTTTTAATTCCTTCTATATTTATTTATGCTTACTCTTTTTTTCCAGGATCCACTGTAGCAGAAGTCTATTTTATTGTTTTCAAACAGCCAAATTTCAGTATTCCATATACATTTAGTTTTTTTTAATTTCATAAATATTATATATGCATGTTCCTATTATTTTATAATTTCCCTCCTGATTTTTTCTTTGGATATGCAGTATCTGTTGTGTTTGTTTAATAAACTTTTTTTAAAAAAAATGGAATTCAGTTTTAGAATTCTAGAAAAGTTGCAGGTATAGTACAGGGAATACAAAACCCAGTTTCCTCTATTGTTAATATTTTATTATGGTATTTTTTGATTCATTAATTTTAGAAACAATTTTAATATATTAATATTGATTAAAGTCCATACTTTATTTAGATATCCTTAGTTTTTACCAAATGTCTTTTTCTGCTCCAGAACCCCATTCAGGTTACTATAATACATTTAGTCATCGCATCTTAGGCTCCTCTATACTGTAATAGAGACTCAGACTCTCCTTAGCTTTGATGATGTTGAAAGTCTTAAGGAATACCAGATAGATATTTTATAGAATTTTCCTCAATTTGGGCTTGTTTTACATTTGTCTCATTGTTAAGGTGACATTCTCATCACATAATATCAAGTTTACACAGCATGAACATGACTTATTATCAATGATGATAATTTTGATCACCTGATTGAAGCAGAGTTTGTCAAGTTTCTCTACTGTTAAGTTTCTTTCCCCCCTTCCCCCCCTCTAATTTCCATTCTATATTCTTTGGATGGAAGTCACTGTGTGAATCCCATAGTTAGGGTCTTCTACCTTAAGGAGAAGTATCTACATAGGTACTCGTCATTTTTCCGTATGGGAGATTTGTCCATTATCCTCCATTAATTTATTTATTCAAATATTTATGTACATCATCTGTTTGAACACATGGATATTTGTTATTTTTGAGTTATAATTTAACAGTAATTATTATGTTTGCTGAAATTTGTTCAAATTGTTCCAGCTTTGGTCATGGGGAATTCTTTCAGCTGGCTCCTGTGTCCCTTTGACATACATCCACTATTTTGGTTTTCAAACACTTTCTTACTTTCTTGCACTGTAAAATGCTACAGGATCATATTGTATATTTTAAATTCTAAATTTAAATTCTTATTAGAATTCTAAACTTAGATTTCTAAAACTAAATTCTAATTTTTAACCTGCCCCAACCCAAGATTCATCCACTTCTCCAAAGAGTACTCATTCCTTTTGCTGGAGAGTAAGTGGTATGCAATGGTTTTTTTTGGTTTTTTTTTGTTTTTTTGTTTTTTTTCTTAGATAGGATTCTAAACTTAAATATATATTTTCAATCTTTTTTCCCCAACAACACGTGTTTCAACCCCATTCTAACCTCTGAGATACTGCTTTAGTAAACCTAAAATTTTGATACTATTTAGTACCATTAAGTTCTAAATAGTCTCTGATATCAATCCTAATATATATTATATATCAAATATAAAATATTCAATTAATAAGTCATTGAGAAGTAGGTTTTAAAATTTTCCAAAATGTCTTTTAATTTTTATTTTTTATTTCTAATTTTATTGAATTATGGTTAGAGAGTGACATCTTCATAGTAATAAAAAATTGATATTGGTTGAGCTTTGCTTTGTGGACTTTTTAAACTTTTTTGTTTTGTTTCACATATGTCAGCTTTTCTTCATGTATTTTAAAGCTATGTTTTTAAGTGTAGGTAAATACAAATCATTATCTCAGCCTGGTGAACACTCCCTCTTTTTTATTTTGTAGCGTAGTCCTAATACTGATTTTACTTTAAAATATACTTTGCTTTTTAGCTACCTGATTTTTTTTCTAAATACTCACTTTAATTTTTAATTTAAAATTCTGTTTAATTTAATTTAAATTCTGTTAATTTAAAACAAAACAAATTTAAGGCCTTTACATTTATTGTGATTCCTTAATTATGAATGTGTTTGCAGCTCATTTTTCTGTTTACTGCTTGCTTTGCTTTTCCTTGTTCAATCTTCTATTTCCCAGCTTCATTTGTTAATCAAATATTGTTCACTCTCTCCCCAGTAGTTTGTAAGTTCTTCATT
>NW_011888783.1:37343797-37350807 GCF_000151845.1 Pteropus vampyrus | reverse complement strand
GGAGAGGGAAGTAATCATTTTCAGATATTCCCAGAAAATTCTGTTTCCTGGAAATTACTAACCAACCCGCCGGAAGGAAAATATCCAACTGTATCTCTAGCTGTCTTCTCACCTAGACAAACATAAAAGCAAAAGCCTATTTACCACTATTCTTATTACCCAGCACATCATGTCTAGCTTTCAACCAAAAATTATAATGCATGCTAAAAGTCAATATAAAAAACAGTCTGAAAGGACAAATCAAGCAACAAAATAAGACCGATATATGGCAGGGATTTTGGAAATATCGCCTTGAGAATTTTAAATATCTGTTGTGAATATGCTAAGGGTTCAAAAAGAAAAAGGGAACACATGGAAAAACATATAGACAACGTAAGCAAAGAGATAAAAACTCCAAGAAAGAATCAAAAGGAAATACTAGAAATTTAAAAAAAGAAAACTAACAAAAATAAAGCATGGCTTTGATGAACGCAGCAGTAAACTGGACACAGCCAAAGAAAGAATCGGCAAGCTTGCAGATATGTGAATGGAAATTTCCCAAACTACAATGTGGAGAGAAAAAAAATTAATGGAATAAAATATCCAGTAATTTTGGGATAACCCAAAAGTGTAACTTATGCATAATGTGAACACCAGAAAAAAGAATAAAAAGAGAAAGGAATAGAAGAAATATTTAAAGTAATAATAGCTATAAATTTTGCAAAATTAGTGACAGACTATAAACAAACCTAGGAAGGTCAGAGAACTTCAAGCAGGTTAAATACAAAAATATCAACACCTAAGCATATCAAACCAAAGACAAAGAAAATATCTTCGACGAAGTCAGAGAGGGGAAAAAAATCACCTGACTAATAAAGGAAAAATGGTAAGAATTCCATCTGATTTCTCTTCACAAATCATGCCAGCAAGAGAGTGGAGTTCAATATGTAAAGTGTTGAAAGGAAAACACCAACAATAGCAAAAACATGCAACCTAGAATTCAATATCTGGCAAAACTAACTTGCCTCTAGGTTCTTTAAATTTTTTTTTTTTTTTTGGCTTTTAGCAGTTTTACTATCATGCGTCTAGGGAAAAATTTCTTTTGTTTCTTTCTTTTTTTTTTCTTATTTGAGCTTTATGGTGATTCTTGAGTTTGTACTTAAACTCTTTTGCCTTGTTTTGGAAAATTTGTACCTATAATTTATTGAGTTTGGGAGTTTTGAGGTGGCTAGAAATTTTAGTGTAGAATACGAGAGAAGGGGAGATCTGCAGATGAAGCCCCCAGAAATCTTCATTGGGGTGTCCCCACATGTCCTTGGCTGAGGGCTGTGCTATACAATCTCTATGAGTTCTAGCAGATAGCAGTTCCGAGAAATAGAGTAACCAATCATTCCAGTTTTCCTGGAACTCAGGGAGTTCCTAGGACATGGGCTTTTAGTTTTAAAACAGAGACAGTCCTGGGTAAACTAGGATGAATTTGGTCATATTAACTGGGATACAGAAAGCTGAAAAGAGATATCGGAATATATGCAATGCTAGAAGACATTGGAGCTCTGGAGCAGGCAGAGTAGGGAGGTCTCACCAAGAAAATTCACCACTGAGATCCAGAAAAGTAATAAGTCAGAAGTAAGGATCACAATCTAGATTAAGGGTCATGTTATAGAACTAAGGACAAGAATTATACAGATAAATTCTATCACAGTCTTAAACCAAATTTGCAAGGCTCAATTGAGTCAGGAAGTAATTTATACAACTATTAAAAAGAAAATTCAACACCTTTTAAAGGAAGAGAATATATTCCAGGCTCAATAAAACATAATATCCACATTGTTCAGAATATAATTTTAAAAATTATGAGACATGTAAATAAGCAGGAAATTGTGACCTATGATCAACAGAAACATTAGTTAGTAAAAAGAGACTTCAAGGTGACACAAAAATATTTTAAATTAGTAGACAAGGATATTAAGGAGGTCACTATATACCATGATTTATCATTTTGGACTAAAATGTCAATGGCCAACAGGTGTATGAAAAGATGGTCAAAGATGGTCAACATCACTAATCATCAGGGAAATGCAAATCAAAACCAAAATGAGATATTGCCTCATACTTGTTAGGATGGCCATTACCAAAACGTCAAAAGATAAATGTTGACAAGGATGTGAAAAAAGAGAACTCCTGTGCACTGTTGGTAAGAATGTAAATCAGTATGACCATTATGAAAAAGACTATGGAGGTTCCTCAATAAATTAAAAGAAGAACTACCATATGATCCAGAAATTCTATTTCTGAGTATATATCAAAGGAAATTAAATCAGTATCTTGCACTCCCAAGTTCATTACAGCATTATTTACAATAGCCAAGATACAGAAACAAGCTAAGTGTTTACTGACAGATGAATAAAGAAAACATGAGATATGCACACACAGACATGCAAACGCACACACAATGTGGTATTACACAAACATACACACAATGTAATATTATTCAGCCATTACAAAAAATAAAAATAAAATAACAATAAAAAAGGAAATCCTGTCACTTGTGATAACAGATAATCATTATGCTAAGTGAAATAAGCTAGACACAGAAAGATAAATACAGTCTACAGTCATGTGTCGCTTAATGAAAGCAATGTGCTGTTAGAGATGTGTCGTTAGGTGATTTTGTCATTGTTCAAACATTAAAGAGTTCACTTACACCCACCTTGAGAATACAGCCTATTGCGCACCTAGGTGATACAGTATAACCTATTGTTCCTAGTCTATAAACCTGTACAGCATGTTACAGTACTATATACTATAGGCAACTGTAACACAATGGTAACTATTTGTGCTTCTAAACATATTTAAATGTAGGAAAAGTACAGGGAAAATACGGTATAAAGAATAAAATAATGGTACAACTGTATATGGTACTTACTGTGAATGGAGCATGCAAGACCTGAAGTTGCTCTGGATAAGTGGTGAGTGAGTGTAAGTTGCTAGGTGAGTGAGTGAGTGACTGGTGAATGAATATGAAGGCCTACGACATTACTGTGCACTACAGTAGACTTTATAAATACTCATCCTCAAGTCTCCCTCTGCTCCCTGATGACAGAGCCAGAAGTAGAATATCAAAGTTGCCAATGCTGTTCCATGAGCAAGTATGAGATCTGGATTAACTGGAAATATTGAGGAGAAAACTGGCTGGGAAAGGTATAGCTCATCTTAATAGTGACTGCCAGAAGGGAGTGAAAGGTGGCCTGAGGATAAGTAAAATCAAGATGGAGAGATAAATAAATAGAGGAGATTATCATGGCAATACGGTTTTGGCTATTGCATGTTGGAACAGTTGTCAGATTAAGGAACTTTGTGATATTCATTAAAAACATAATAGTGTTTAACATAGAGAGGGTGAAGAATTGAGGACTAAATATTTTGACTTTGGAAATTTGTTTTTGGTTCCTTTGACCCTATCTGGCACAAAGAGCTCTCTCTGGCATTGAGTTGATAGAAGAAATAAAAGTTATCTACGCTTTACATTACAACCTGAAAATATTTCCAAAGTACAGGGACAGGCTGGCTCCACACTACCACAGAAAGCTTTTACTAAAGTGGAAGTAGCATGTAATACTTGTTAAGTTAACTCCTATGAACCCGTGTCCTTGTACAGGGTCTTAGGTCCTCATTAAAGAATTTACATCAATGTGTATACCTGAAGACCATCAAGCTAGATCTGGGAGGGCTGTAGCACTCTCTGAATGTGTAGTGCTGGGGGGACAGTCCCCTCTGTACTGAAAGAGGTCAGTGGCTGACTGTCTGGGATGTAATTTGTACACTCAAAAATAAGGTGCTATAAGTGAGAGAAAATCCATTGCCAAACTCCAAAGATATTGTTTCCATCAGAAAAAGAAAATTTCTCCTAAACTACATATCTTCCATTTCTTACAGGAAAATCAGCTCCATTTATAATCATATGAAATACCATCATATATATGGTCCTTCATCGACTGACCAAAACATCATTATGTGGCACCATGAATGTACTATGTGAACTTACTTCCACGTGGCATCCAAGTTAAACTTTAAAATCAGAAAGTAAATGGCAGTTGCCAGGTGCTGGAGGATGGGGTAAATGGGGAATTGCTGGTTAAAGGGTATGAACTTTCAGTTATGAGATGGATAAATGCTGGGGATCTAAAATATAGCATGGCAATTACAGTTTATGATACACTCTAGTATATAATTGAAATTTGCTACAAGAGTAGATCTAAGTGTTCAACACACACAGAAAGGTAACTGTGAGGAGATGGATATGTTAATTAACTTGATTGTGGTAATCATTTTATAATATATACATATATTAAATTATCATATTGTACACCTTAAACTCACTGCAAACCTAAAAAGTAATAAATAATGAAAGAATGGTTTTAAAGAATATTTAAGTATAAATGATTTTTTCTTTAAAAAGTTTTAAATTTTGTTTTTATAACATGGACATTTATAATCATAAAAATGCATAGAATTTTAAAAGTAATATTCATAAAATCATGTGTGAGCCCTGTACTAACCTGACACAGTTTTTAATCTTTGTCTCTTCTGTGCCACACCTTTGATTACTTTAGCTAAGATTAACTTGTCACCTTCCCATTAACAGAGCTGTCAGAAATTTCACCTTTGGTATTATCTACTCTAGTATTTCAACATGTCTGATTGTCATCATTATTAATAATTATAATTCTGTAGAATTTGATAATTTTTAGTCACAACACTATTCATTCCGCAAACATTTACTCTATGTCTAGTATTTGCCAGACACTGTTCTAGGCACTGGGGCATAAAACATTAAAAAACAGACCTGGTAGAGCTCAGAATCTCAGGCTCTTGGAGAGAGAAAGGAATGACATAATCTCAAAGATACTGAATAGTAATGCCACCTCTTGGAACAAAGATAAATATGAATGTACAATGTGTATATGCATGTGCACTTCCATGTGCATATAGGGGTTTGGGAGAAAGGGACACATGTGTGTAACCTTCATTGGGATGCTGTAGGTAGTGTCTAACCACAGGAATTGCAGCTGGGGAGAAGTGGGAAACAGGTGGAAAGAAGATGATTCATTATTCTGTCACATAGAGAATATTGGGTAACACACTCAAAATAATAACTTAGTAGCAAAATTTTAAGAATTAGAGGAGGTGCATTTAAATGGTGTTAAATTGTGTAGGTTCTTTCTTTCTTTTTTTTTTTTAAACAAATCATTTCAGCCAAGTCCAGCAAACTACCTACAAACTACCCCGGCATGCACAGGATGCTCGAGAATATATTTTGCAAATGCTGTGTGACTGGTCTCCATTTTTTTATGGTTTATAAAAGCCACATATGAAAGCAACAACCAAGAACCATAGAAATACTACTGATTAAACTGGTGTTTAAGTGCTATTCTTTGAGTAGTTGCATGCACATGACTCAGAACTGAAATTTATATATAAATTCAGATGCAGATATAGCCAGTCTATTGTGAATGAACTATACAGAATATTGACCTTTGTGTGTGAGATGGAAGGAAAATGGTGAACAGCTAGCCAAATTCTGTCTCTTTGTTGTGAGAAGGACTTGGTAGCTAAATTTAGACCCACATTGCAGTTATATCTGTTTACCGTTTTCAATTTTTTAAGGATGTTTATGTCTAAGTTAAATGTTTTATAATATTAACATAATTTTAGAGTAGATTGTTTTTCTCAACAAATCTTCTTTTCTTTAGAATATTCTAAGTAAAGACCTTTTCACATAGAAAGTTTTTTAAAACCTCCTTTCCATTGAATAACTAAGTAGCTGATTAATTAGTTAATTCCACAACAGTTTATTAAACAGCAAATGTGGAGTAAGCATTAAATGAGGTGTTGGCAATGGAAAGATTAAAAGATCTTGGCTGCCTGGACATCCACAGTCTTGGACTCTGTCACATTACTGTTTGTTCTGCACTCGTTCTCATTCTTATTAGAAAGGTTTTAAGCTGGGTAGATGCTAATGGCCAGATTAAAAGCATTACTTCATTCTTTTTTAAAGTATCCTACAATGTTATGTATGATTAATAATCTTAACCCATTTTATGAATAAGAAAATCAAGTAACTATTTTAAAGAACATTAAGCTCTTGTCAACCTCAGCAGAATAGTGGTATTTTAATATCCAGTTCATAATACATTGAATTAATCAGTCTAACATCTGGGTTTATTTCATTCATTTTATTTCTATTTACTCTATATTTTCTTGATGGTCCACAACCAGCACTCAGATAATTATAATAGGGCAAAAAAAAAAAAAAAAGAAAGAAAGAAAAGAAACTTACTTTCTAAATATAGAGACATATATTAGAAACAGGAAATGAAAATTTTGTGATATAATGTACGAGATAGAACACCAAAATTTAGCAATCAGGCTAGGGTTCCAGCATTAGTCAAAAAATTGAATTTATTCAAATATTAAAAATTTCTAAATGTCAGTCTCTTTATATGCAAAAATAGGGACAGTAGTAGCTACTTTACTGAGTAGTGTTGATGGTCAAACTTGTCTTGTAGTTAAAATGCTTGATAAAGTTTCAATTATAAACTGAGGATGAATTTTAGTATGTATCTTATGGATGGCAAAAGTTATGATTTAATTCAAAGCATTTTTTTCTTTTATGTGCTCAATATTTTTACATTTTTGTTATAATAGATATACCTGATTTTATTTATGTTGTTTTAATTCATGTTTTCTTTTGCTCCCATGTCATTCTTAAAAATTTTTATATGGTATTGCTTATTTTTGTTGTTTTTACATAATTTTATATTAAAAGTAATATAATCGCACTGTCTATATCCCCAACAATGACTTCATTCATAGGTTTTTGTTTCCATTCTCCCTTCATTTGTCTATCTTCAAGTAAACTTTTGTAGAAGCAGTTTGGATTGTATAATTCCTGAGCCTTGTATATTTGAAAATGTCTTTCCCTTGTTTTGTTATCTTACTTGCATGCCGTATGGCTAAAGAATTCTCAG
>NW_011888783.1:37327233-37343747 GCF_000151845.1 Pteropus vampyrus | reverse complement strand
TTGGATTGTATAATTCCTGAGCCTTGTATATTTGAAAATGTCTTTCCCTTGTTTTGTTATCTTACTTGCATGCCGTATGGCTAAAGAATTCTCAGTTTACAGTCTCCTTCCCTATTGATCCTGTAGTTGCTCTTGTTCTTGGTCGTTATCATTTTTTTTTTTTTAATACTTGGAATCAATCATTTGTCTTGTTAATTCAATCTTTAATAAATTTTTCCTCTAAATCCTTAGTGCATCTTCTCTGTGACTACGTTCACTGGTATGGTTTTCTTAGGTTTTCTTGTGATTTTCTTGATTCGTCATCTATAGCACTGAATAGGATTATTGAAGTGGTTCTACTCCTGGCTATTGTAATAAGCTTAAAATTCTGCCAACTCATTATTTTTCTCCTAAATTTATTTCCCTGCTTCTTATAGCTCTCTTTCTATTTTCTACATTGGTTATATTCTTCAAATGCTATTATGATTCTGGACTTTGTAATTAAAATAGATATCAGTTTCCTAAATTATCTAAATTCTTCTTCTTCCCTAATTTCATCACACTATCTCTATATTCTTTTCATATTTTCTCTGTAACCTATTGTCATAGGTCGCATGCTGTTCTTTAGTATTATTATCGTTACCAATACGACCATTACTACTACAATTACTACTTTACTCATCTTGTTAGTAAAAGTGCAAACTGATAAAATTTTTCTAAATTGCAATTGCCAACATGTATTTGCAATCTTAAGATTATTCAGGAATTTAACCTAAAAATATTGAATATGCACACACAGAAAATTTGGAACAGGGATGTATTCATGGCAGCATTATAAATAATACTAAGACATTAGAAACACACAAATAAGTGAATGACTAAATAAATATTAATATATATTATATATATTCACCTATTAGAGTATTGAACATTGATTATACAAAAATTTGTCATGATCTAAGGTCAAAATTATGTTATATGTGTTCACAGGTATAAATATATGTGCATATATGTATATACATTTCCTCTATATACAATAAAATTGTGAAGATACCTGTCATATACATAAAAATACTGGATCGAACACACCAAGTTGACAAAAATAATTATGTCAAGTAAATGTAGGAAGGGGAAATTCCTGGTGACATGCTTATCTTTTTGTATATATTTACTAAAGTGTTGATAATGAACACGTACTTTTTGCTTATATTAAAATAGTATTAATAAAAAGCAACCTATATTATAAAACTGAAAAAAGAAAAAACTTCAACTATATGTTGAGTTATAATTGTCAAATAGAAAAGATATTCAATAGAAAAACAAATTTGAATACTTTCAAAACCCTCAGAAAATAAGACTTTTACAAAAAAGATGTAATTTTTGAGAAATTACTATTAAATCAGGCTGAACATAGGGCACAATCAGAGAAGGGAAGTATATGTTATTTATATAACAGTCATGAACAAGTATGGCACTGGAATGCCAAGCTTTTTATTTTACATGCTTATCAATTTCATTATAAACATTCAAAATTATTCACTTACATTTTAATACATTTTAATCAAGACATCATACTAAACTCCAATATCTTTGTTTTTGTTTGTTTACCATGGTTAATGTTATTAAAAAATAACAGTTATTGCTTCTGTTTTACTAGTCTGGCATTCTCCACACACAATAGTAAAGTGAGAAGGATATCTGTCCTTTACAGAAAGTTTCTAGTCAAAAAATTGCATGATCAAGGTTAAGAGCAACTTCATTTGCATAAAAAGTTACTTTTGTTGTCGTTTTTCAACAACTTAATGTTCATTCAAAAGTTTTCCTAAACCTTAGAATATTTTTGATATTTCATTCATGAATTTGGAGCAGAGTTAAATTATTCTCATGTTCTAGGAAAACCACTAAATAAAAAAAGAATGCTGTGTTTGTGTGATGATGAGCTCTGTGTCTCCAGCAGCTTAATTTTGTATAGTTGTTTGTAGTGACAACAAAAGCATTGAGACAGATTCATGTTTCCTGAATCTATGAAGGGAGCCACAGTTGCTGAAACCTGAAAATCCACAATGAGAATGCAACAATTTTTGCAAGCTAATACCTTCCTCATTCGGCCTCAAAAAAAAGTCCTCTAAAAACTCTTTGGAAACAAAATGATCCAGTGGGTTGATGGTAGAGTACAGTTAGCAGCAATTGTTTTCTTGTGATTGCCCAAGACAAAATAAAATATCAGAATATTTTTAGCATATTACCACATGAGGGTGCTCTCTCCCCAAATATGTGTCTGTAAGTGAGCAGGCCTCAGTTAGGAAGTAAAATTTTGCTATTTCCTTCCATATACATTTTAGAAGACATAAAAGGATTTGTTAGAAAATAAACATTTGTGAAAAGGAAAAAAAAAAATAAAACAAAAGTCTAGATCTAAATACAAATGGACTTATACTCTATGTATACAAAAAGATATTGATTTAAAAATATGGATCTCCATAAAGGTTCACAGTGTTAGGCAAAGTGCGGTCCATGGACCACCTATACGATGTGGTAGAGGGAGGGTAAGGAAAGGTAAGTGCTAGTTAAATAAGAACGTCTCTGTGTTATCCTGACCTACAGAATCAGAATATCTGGAGGTCAGGCCCGGGAATCTGTATTTATAATTTGCTCCTCAGTAATTCTTATGTACCTTAAAGTTTAAGAAGCCCTGGTATAGAGTCATTAAAAAATGATGACTATTGTAAGTACTGCCATATATGTAAATATTTAAATTTAATAGACTAGATGATTCTTTGACAATGATGCCATCAATTTTTGGAAGTTGTTCATATACAAGAGAATTTTATCTGGAGTACAATTGAAAAATTTCTCCCAATGTTCTCATAACCTTCACAGATACAATAATAAATATACTACCTGCTCTTTGAGACAACAGAGAATATGAACTTTACTCATCTTGCCAGACTAGTGATTTTTTTTTCCTATTTGACCTAGTTCAATAAATAAGATCCCATTTCAATGTATAAATTTCACAACCATTAATATTAATTGATGCTTGTCATTTTCAGAAAATTGCCTGAATATAAAGTTTATAGTGTCCTGTAAAAGGCAACTATAATTATAATTATAATTGTGTTTTCTATGGAAAATGAAAATATATTTGAAACTTTAAAACTTAGGTTATATAGTAAGTAATGGTTGATGGAAATGTTTATCAGCACGGCCAGCTTTTGATCTTTTAAAGACTCAAAGTTGTTATCATCCATAGGCCTTGACTTTGTGCATGGAATTTTATGTTCTGGAGAGAAAATACTAGAAGGGAACAGGTTGTATGTAGTGTCTGAACTCTGTGTTCAGGCAAAGGTTGATGAGTTTTATATGCAATGAAGTGATCTCTAGGGTCAAATTAATGTCCATAAAAATAAAACTGGTATATTTATGTGCTATGTATGTATACACATATATCAAATACATACATACATTTCATATAAACTTAATCATACATATACCTACACATATAGCTACTCTGATAGCCATGTTTGTGCATAGATCTATGCTTAGTAGTAAAAGGATTATAGAATAATAGAACTCAGATGGGATCTACAAGCCCACCTTCTATTCACTGCACAGCTCATTCTATAATTTTCTACATAGCTAATCATCTGGCTTCTGTTTGAGTGCCCCCTGGGAAAGGAAGCAACTACTGACCATTAATGGATCATACCACTTTAAATAGTAATTGTATAAAATACTGATGATAGCATCTTAAATTCTAAAACTAGATCAGTAATATCTACCTTATTACTACTGGTTCTTTCTGAATCTACTCATAAATTTATTTTTTCATTTAATCCCTCAAAAACGTCAAGTATGTTAATTTAGTTTAACTTTCCCAATTTCCTATTATTTTATACCTTTAATATCTAAATTGTTTTTAAAAACTTTTTAATATTCTCTATTAAAACTGAGGTTTTCAAGTGCCTTCTTCAAAGACATAAACACAAAATAAAAAGATTGTGCTGGTGCAGAGAACAGAGATGTTATGCCTCTTAATTTGGACCTCATTCCTATTAACTGAGATGTTTTATTTTGTAGACGCCTCAGCAATGATGAACATTTGACTTGAATATATAAATCCTTCCTCTTTTTCAGTCACTTTATTTAGTCGTTCTTTAATTTGTTCACATATGTGTGCATTCATTCAGAAAAAAATTCTGCACACCTACTATATGCCAACACTATTCAAAGAGTAAGATAAAACAGTGAACAAAACTGGCAGAAGTCCTTGCCATTGTAGAGTTTATATATTAGGGAGAAAGAGGGATAAAATAAAAACACATGTTATACTGTAGTTTAGAAGGTAACACATGTAAAATTAAGTATGGAAGCAAGTTTGGGATTAGTAGAAATAGAAAATTTTTAAATAGAGGAATTAGGACAATTTCACTGAGAAAATTAATATCTAAATACAAATTTGGAAAATATGGAGTAAGCAACAAAGAAATCTTGGAAAAATGCATTTTAGGCAGAATACAATACTCTGAGGCAACAGTAGGACAGAAATGTTAAAGAAATAGAGAGGGTAAACATGGTGGTGGAAATTACATCAGAAATCTAATGAGATGGATGTGACTTACAGAAATATCAGGAGTATATTTAAGTGAGGAGGGGATTGACTGGAGGATTTTGAGCCAGGAAGTGACAGAGTTATTATATTTAAATGGATTAATCTGACCCAGAGTTCGAAGTACACAGAATGTGGCAAAGATGAAAACAGGAAGAGAGTTGGGGGTCTATTGAAATATCCAGGTGAGAGATGATAGTAGATTGGAAAAAATGTGGCAGGATTGAATATGTTGAAAACCTAGGAATTGTGGAAAAAGTCTGACAAAATTTCTGACTGATCAGAAATTGGGAGTGTGAGGAAAAAGTGAAGAGTCAAGAATGACTTCTAGTTTTTGTCCTGAACTACAGCAAGCATGGAAGTACCATTAATTGGGGAAAACTAAGATGGTGCAAGTTGGAAAGAAAAAAATAGGAATTCGGCCACCTTAAGTATGAGACATCTACTGAAAATTCAAGACTAAAGTGCCTATCCAAGTAGGCTACTATTTATATTAGTATGGAGTTTAGAGATGGGTCTAGACTTGAGATTTAATATTGGAGAAGTCCACATACATAAGAGGATCAATGCTACCAGTCAGTGATTGTTCACTAAAAGAATAAGTGGAGATGGAATAGGAGTACAAATACTGTAGCTCTCCACTGTTAAGAGATAGGGGAGATGAGGATGAATCAGTAAAGATGACCAAGGAGTGGTTTGCAAAGTAGGAGGAAGACAAGGAGAATGCTATTTCCTAAAACCAAGTGAAGAAGGCATTTCAAGGAAGTGTATCAGCATAGCTGGTTTTATTTTAGGCTGAATATGAGAACCTCACTGCTAACCATCTTGTTCAATTCAACTCAAGAGTTCCAGGCTGTCAAGTTAATTTGAATCTTGAGTATGCAATTCATAATTTCTCAAGGAATACAAGTCCATGTCCCCCCACCAAAAAAACTCCATTAAGCATTACCTTTAAAATATTCCCCTTAACTCTTTTAGTTTTGAGTCATCAAATCTGTTCAAATTATTTTTTATTAAAATTATTGGGGTGACATTGGTTAATAAAATCAAACAGGTTTTAAGTGTACAATTCACTAACACATCATATGTATATCGCATTGTGTGTTCACCACTCAAAGTTAAATTTCCTTCCATCAACATATATTCGATGCCCCCTTACTCCCATCTACCTCCCCAACCCCCTTCCCTCTGGTAACCACAAATCCACTCCTTGTTTATGAGTCTCTGATTGTTTGTCAAGTTTGTTTGTTATTTTTAGATTTATATACTATGTATAAGTGAAATCAGGGTTCTCAACTTTTCCTGTTTGATTTATTTCGCTTTGCATGATAATCTCAAGATCTATCTATGCTGTTGCAAATGAGTATTTCATCTTTTCTTATGGCTGAGTAATATTCTATTGTATGCATGTACACATCTTCTTTATCCAATGTTGATGAGTTTTATATGCAATGAAGTGATCTCTAGGGTCAAATTAATGTCCATAAAAATAAAACTGGTATATTTATGTGCTATGTATGTATACACATATATCAAATACATACATACATTTCATATAAACTTAATCATACATATACCTACACATATAGCTACTCTGATAGCCATGTTTGTGCATAGATCTATGCTTAGTAGTAAAAGGATTATGGAATAATAGAACTCAGATGGGATCTACAAGCCCACCTTCTATTCACTGCACAGCTCATTCTATAATTTTCTACATAACTAATCATCTGGCTTCTGTTTGAGTGCCCCCTGGGAAAGGAAGCAACTACTGACCATTAATGGATCATACCACTTTAAATAGTAATTGTATAAAATACTGATGATAGCATCTTAAATTCTAAAACTAGATCAGTAATATCTACCTTATTACTACTGGTTCTTTCTGAATCTACTCATAAATTTATTTTTTCATTTAATCCCTCAAAAACGTCAAGTATGTTAATTTAGTTTAACTTTCTCAATTTCCTATTATTTATACCTTTAATATCTAAATTGTTTTTAAAAACTTTTTAATATTCTCTATTAAAACTGAGGTTTTCAAGTGCCTTCTTCAAAGACATAAACACAGAATAAAAAGATCGTGCTGGTGCAGAGAACAGAGATGTTATGCCTCTTAATTTGGACCTCATTCCTATTAACTGAGATGTTTTATTTTGTAGACGCCTCAGCAATGATGAACATTTGACTTGAATATACAAATCCTTCCTCTTTTTCAGTCACTTTATTTAGTCGTTCTTTAATTTGTTCACGTATGTGTGCATTCATTCAGAAAAAAATTCTGCACACCTACTATATGCCAACACTATTCAAAGAGTAAGATAAAACAGTGAACAAAACAGGCAGAAGTCCTTGCCATTGTAGAGTTTATATATTAGGGAGAAAGGGATAAAATAAAAACACATGTTATATTGTAGTTTAGAAAGTAACACATGTAAAATTAAGTATGGAAGCAAGTTTGGGATTAGTAGAAATAGAAAATTTTTAAATAGAGGAATTAGGACAATTTCACTGAGAAAATTAATATCTAAATACAAATTTGGAGAATATGGAGTAAGCAACAAAGAAATCTTGGAAAAATGCATTATAGGCAGAATACAATACTCTGAGGACAGAAATGTTAAAGAAATAGAGAGGGTAAACATGGTGGTAGAAATTACATCAGAAATCTAATGAGATGGATGTGACTTACAGAAATATCAGGAGTATATTTAAGTGAGGAGGGGATTGACTGGAGGATTTTGAGCCGGGAAGTGACAGAGTTATTATATTTAAATGGATTAACCTGACCCAGAGTTCGAAGTACACAGAATGTGGCAAAGATGAAAACAGGAAGAGAGTTGGGGGTCTATTGAAATATCCAGGTGAGAGATGATAGTAGATTGGAAAAAGGTGGCAGGATTGAATATGTTGAAAACCTAGGAATTGTGGAAAAAGTCCGACAAAATTTCTGACTGATCAGAAATTGGGAGTGTGAGGAAAAAGTGAAGAGTCAAGGAGGACTTCTAGTTTTTGTCCTCAACTACAGCAAGCATGGAAGTACCATTAATTGGGGAAAACTAAGATGGTGCAAGTTGGAAAGAAAAAAATAGGAATTCAGCCACCTTAAGTATGAGACATCTACTGAAAATTCAAGACTAAAATGCCTATCCAAGTAGGCTACTATTTATATTAGTATGGAGTTTAGAGATGGGTCTAGACTTGAGATTTAATATTGGAGAAGTCCACATACATAAGGGAATCAATGCTACCAGTCAGTGATTGTTCACTAAAAGAATAAGTGGAGATGGAATAGGAGTACAAATACTGTAGCTCTCCACTGTTAAGAGATAGGGGAGATGAGGATGAATCAGTAAAGATGACCAAGGAGTGGTTTGCAAAGTAGGAGGAAGACAAGGAGAATGCTATTTCCTAAAACCAAGTGAAGAAGGCATTTCAAGGAAGTGTATCAGCATAGCTGGTTTTATTTTAAGCTGAATATGAGAACCTCACTGCTAACCATCTTGTTCAATTCAACTCAAGAGTTCCAGGCTGTCAAGTTAATTTGAATCTTGAGTATGCAATTCATAATTTCTCAAGGAATACAAGTCCATGTCCCCCCACCAAAAAAACTCCATTAAGCATTACCTTTAAAATATTCCCCTTAACTCTTTTAGTTTTGAGTCATCAAATCTGTTCAAATTATTTTTTATTAAAATTATTGGGGTGACATTGGTTAATAAAATCAAACAGGTTTTAAGTGTACAATTCACTAACACATCATATGTATATCACATTGTGTGTTCACCACTCAAAGTTAAATTTCCTTCCATCAACATATATTCGATGCCCCCTTACTCCCATCTACCTCCCCAACCCCCTTCCCTCTGGTAACCACAAATCCACTCCTTGTTTATGAGTCTCTGATTGTTTGTCAAGTTTGTTTGTTATTTTTAGATTTATATACTATGTATAAGTGAAATCAGGGTTCTCAACTTTTCCTGTTTGATTTATTTCGCTTTGCATGATAATCTCAAGATCTATCTATGCTGTTGCAAATGAGTATTTCATCTTTTCTTATGGCTGAGTAATATTCTATTGTATGCATGTACACATCTTCTTTATCCAATCATCTATAGATGGACACTTCTATTGTTTCCATGTGTTGACCACTGTGAACAATGCTGCTATAAAAATAGGGATGCATTTACAGATAAATATTTTCAGATAAATATTTTACAGATAAATATTTTCAATTTAAGTTAAATGTCCAGAAAATAGATTACTGGGTCATATGGCAAATCTATTCTTAGTTTTTTGAGGAAATTCCATACTGTTTTCCAGAGAGACTGTACCACTTTTCATTTCCACCAGCAGCATATAAGGGTTCCTTTTCCCCACAACTTCTCCAGCACTTAGTTATTATTTGTCCTGTTGAAGACAGCGATTATTATAAGTGTGAGATGGTATCTCATTTTGGTTTTGATTTGCATTTCCCTAATAGCTAGTGAACTTGAGCATTCTTTCATATGTCTGGTGGCCATTTGTAGGTCTTCATGAGAGAAGGGTCTGTTCAGGTCCCCTGTGGATTTTTTAATTGGATTGTTTGTTTTCTTATTGTTGAGTTATGTAAGTCCTTTGTATATTTTAGGTATTTGGCCCTTATTGGAGGCATCATTTACAAATATATTCTCCCATTCGGGTTGTTGCCTCTTTACTTTGTTGATGGTTTCTTTTGCTGTGCAGAAGCCTCCTAGTTTGATATAATCCCATTCATTTTTTTTTTTTTTTTTTTCTTTTCTTCTCTTTTCTTTGTCAAATTCTTAAAATCCTCTCTAAATCCAAGGTCCATGAGTTTAGTACCTATGTTTTCTTCTATGCAGTTTATCATTTCAGGTCTTATAGTCAGGTCTTTGATTCATTTTGAGTTGATGTGGGTGTATGGTGAGATACAGCAGTCTAGTTTCACTCTTTTTCATGTGACATTCCAATTTTTCCAGCACTATTTATTGAAGAGGTTTTTCCTTCTCCATTGTATGTTTTTGGTTCCTTTGTCAAAAATTATTTTGCCCATATATGTGGATGTTTAATTCTGGACTCTCAATTCTGTTTCATTGGTCTGCGTCTCTGATTTTTGCTAATACCATGCTGTTTTGATTACTGAAATCTGTTCAAATTTTAATTCTGACATTGCATATATTAACTTTTTCTCCCAGTCTGGTGTCACCTGATAATTTAATAAACTTGCCTTTTATGAATTCATTCAAGTCATTGATAAAAATATAAAACATTATACATGTCAACACATAATCTTCTGATTTTATAAAATGCTGTAAAGATTCCTTTTGAGTTACCATCTACTTAGTTGATTACATTTTAAGTAAAGTTTTTGACTCAGCTACAAATACAACTAATTGCTCTAAATTTTGCATTCAAAGGTATTCTTTTTTTCAGTAGTAAAAGTGTAATTTTTTTTTAATATAAAGAAACCCGGAAGATCAGCTAGGCAAATCATTGTCAGGGAAGACAATAAAATGCCTTGAGAAGTTCTTCATTAAAATCCTTTGATATGGTGGCCCAATTAAAGATATTTTGCCATTATTTGTTCTTTGAAGCTAGCTCATTATGTGCCTCTTTTCTTAAGTATTCCTAAACCATCAATTTAAGGATCCATTATATAATTACAGACACCCAAAGATTAATAAGTATATGGTTTATAGTTTCCAGGATTTTCTTTTTCTTCTGGAAATCCATCTGTTCATAATCACAATTGTTGTCAGTGGCAGTTTTTCCCATTCCATGTACAAATACTTCCATTTCTTCAGAATACAATCCATTTGGGCCAATGTGCTTGAATAGATTTAAGGAGATTTAGATTACCTTTTAAAATACTTTCCACTTTCTGTGCTCCAATTCAATGGGTGCTAGTTGTTTACTTGTTTGTGCTTTAGCATGTTCAATTCAAAGTGTATCATCCTTGGATTTTGCTTTTGTCATTGTCATTTGTAAATATTTTACTCCATATTAGTATAGTCCAACACAATTTTCTTCAATGATAAAAACGTTCTCCATATATGTGGAAAGACAGCTTGAATTGCAGCTAGAAGTACAGCCAATGCAATTGAGGAACTGAATTTTTATATTTAATTTTAGTGAATTCAAATTTAAATTGCTGTGTATGTCTAATAGTTACCATATTGAACAGTGCAGGTGTATACTTCTTGTTTCAGCTTTAAACGTAGTTCAATAAATTCCTTAAATTAGTTCTAGCAGTTTAAGGTTGCACAAAGGTGCTGGACAAATCACAAACGAGTGAAGGAGCCTAGTGTCAACTGTGGGGGACTAAAATATGTATAATCATTCTATGAAATAACGCTACCTACTCCATCAAAAGGGGCCAGCTGATTCAGCCAGTTATAGCTATGTTAAACCAGAATTGCCAGACCTAATTTTTCAAGAGAAGCACAAATCCAAAATTTTAAGTAAAATTTCCCAACTTCTAAGTGTTGACATATTCAAATGTTGTCATGTCTTATTTGACATGTCTACAAGTGGACTGTTTGTGATAAATTGCCTAAAAGACCTTTATAATACCTTAAAAAGTACAATTTATACATGTGTGCCCATTTTGATCATGTGTCCTATTCCAGGCTCTCTTACACAATAATAGGATTAGCTAATCTATGATTCCCTATAGCCTCACCCTTTCATTTCAGAAGACTCTCGCTTTATCACTTAACAACAGTTTCTGAGTAGTATCTCACAAGAACTACATAAAATACTTAATAAAATATAAAAATTCATAAAATCTCTCAATTCTGATAAATTTCTCTAAGATTTACTGAAGCTTTACTGAGTATTAGTAGCCATGAAAATCTGAAGCTTGTAATTCCTTCATATCCATGTTCCAGTGTCACCTCGGAACTCAATTTCAGACAGTTTACTCTCAAAAAACAAGTATGTAGTAGTTATTTTCTTATAACTCACAAGGCAGAGACATCTGAGGATTTATTTTAGGTATTCCTTGGAAATATCAGTAAACAAAATTACAACTAAAGGCATGTATGACTTCACCTGCTTAATTACTATTTGGTTAATAATCTACCTCATGCATGAGCTCTCTCAAACATAATCCCTTAATTACTTAGCAAGCAATCACTTATTAAAACAACTTTGTTCGCAACATTGCACCAGGCTCTAAGGAGGAGTATTGGGAAATAAAAGGTAGCTCCTGACCTCTAGGAGTTTAAGATACTGAGAGAGAATCCCAAATGAAAGTGTCAAGGAGCATATCAACAAGAGCAAAATGAAGTAGTACAAAGACTACTAAGAGGTTTTGAATTTCATTTGTTTCTTATTAACAAAATTGATGGGATTTTCTTTTAATAATGGGCAGAATGTTTAATAATGGCCAAATTTGTTTCACCAACAGACACTGATGCCGTTCCACAGGACTATTTAAAGTGTAAAAAATAAATACTTTTAGTAAAATTTTTGGATATCTTTAGAGCAGTTGATACAGTAAAGCAAAGTTATTAATTAGAATTGTAATAGGTACTGAGTTTCCTTCAAAAATTAAGAGTAAATTAAGTCTCTAAATTTATTTTCTCATAATAAAACAGAGAATTTCAAATAAACTATGAAAAAATATCTTCCTTATAAATATGGAAGAAAAAATATGTAATGAAAATCTTTTCATTACATATACCCTCTTTACTAAAATACACATTTAACTTGCAATTTATTTGCTTTTGTCCAAGACAATCTCTCTGAGCCTGTTTTCTCATCCTATAAAATGAAAAAAAGGGACAAATGATCTCTAATGCACTATCCTAGATTTGGTACAGCCATCCTTAAAGACTCCTCAAAACCGAGCTGTGTGTGTGTGTCATGGGTAAAAGGTATTTCTATACTGGCATTCTGAAGGAACCAGACAGGGTTCCTTCAGAAATGCCTATATTTTTAGTTTCTCGATAGTTAAATGTCTAATGGCAGGAGCAAAGAGCAAAATGTAGAAAATTCTGAAAATGCCAGTAACACCTACACTTAATTCAAATTGCTCACTTATTATTTCACATAGTATATGAAAGTGTATGTCACTTAACAAGGGGGTGAAACCACATGTCACTCTACTTAATACTTAAACTAAAATAGGAAAACATTTCATCAGTATATAAGAACACCCAATAAAGCTCACAGAAAAGCTCACAATCCTCCCTCGCTGAAATCATTATATCTTCTTGTTTTCTAAGAGAAAGTCTGAAGTTTAATGGTATGGCTTTGGTGAATGAATCTTTACTTTTAAGATAAACTCCATTATGTTTAATTTTTTAAAAATATCTATTATTAAATCTCCTGAAAATCACCAATTCCTCCACCTCCTAAATTAAAAGTTTACCTCTACTTTGGTCTCTACCATAAAATGCAAAGGACTTCTCTAAATAAGTCACTTCAACTTTTATACAAGGAGGTCATTTCTTATGTCTTTGGTCTTTTGCTTGACTTATTATTTTAATGTAGTTTAAATATGATTTTATTATAGCACTATAATCAGATAGACAGACCGTGTAGAAACTATTAAAATATCAATATATTTAATAATGCCTTAGATTAATTCAGATGTTATTGATTATAGCCACCCTCTTTGCAAAATAAATGACAACAGATAGAATTGCAATTTATTAACAGATTTTAACGATAAAATATAACCGTTTTGGAGTTTCAGCTCTTTTATTTTGTTGAGTCTTTAAAATTTTATCTAAATATCACTATTAACATAGGTTAGAAGACACACCATGGAAAGTGTTCCACAAACTCCTGAAAAAATTCCATGTGTCTCTATCTTTCTTATGTACAACTCTCTACTAAGCATGTGCTTACGTGTTGGTGATCTCAGAACTCCACCAAGGTGGAATTTGGTGATAGGATTTGGATCCCAAGACAGCATTTTGTTACTTAAATTTTAACTCTCAAAATAAACTCCAGGACAATTAATAACAACTAAATAAAATAGTGATTCTCCTGACAGGGATCTTGAGTTTTCCTGACATAAGAGTTATGTCATAAATGCATATTTTATGACAATTTCACCTAATTAGATGATATTTCCCCTGAATTTTGAGTATAATACATACCAAGAAGAAATCAGGTAATACAATGAGCAAATTTGGATATATACAAAAAGATAAACCAATAAGCAGAGTTTCTGAAACAATAAAAGCCTATACAAACCGTAAGTAAGCAGAATTCTTAAATATACATTATGACAAAGGAAAAACGAAAGTGAGAAATTAATCAGTTTGCAAGGGCAAGAATTTGAAACAATATAGCTTGAATCATCAGAAAGGTGGAATATTAGAATAATGAAGAATGCTCTCTACTGAGGTAGTTACCCAAGATGCTTTGCATCTAAACATTTCATTTCTCAAAAAACATAACTACAAAATTTGTTTTAAATTGTATGCCAATATTTCATGAGTCTGTTTAGTTTTCTTTCATTTTTAATTCAGTAACCATCATATAAACATTTTCGATCACCGAAACTAACCTGAGTAAATCTCTATTCTTTAGCTCTACCTGCCTTTCTTAAATTTCCTCTCCATTTCCATACATCTTATTCCTTCTCGGAACCAAATACATGTTATTTTTGTAATTTAAACTGTATTATTGCTGTTACAATTGTGTTTCTAATATTTTGTCTATACATTTAACATTACAAATTTGAGGGCTAATTGCAAATTTAGTTATAACTTATGCTTTGATAAATCTCGGAAGTAATGCATATCCATCAAAGTGGATTTTTCTTTGATAATATTTTGAAAAATTTTCTTCTCACCATAGGATATTTAATCTCATGAACAAACTAAGCCATAGTAATTACATATCCAACAGCAGTCTCCCGCCAAGCAACTGGATTTGTTTTTGACAAACTATACTGACACATAAACTAATATAATAATGGACAATATAAAAATATTATTTTTGTTCTAATTAATATTTTACTTTTGATTTTCTGATGAATAAAATTTCTAACATTTTCAGTAAACAGTGGACGTAAGAGAAATTTAAACCAGCTTGGATTTCTCTACTTTAAGTGTTTTTTCCTGTTAGCATTGATATCTTTCAGAAAGTAAACATTCATTCATTCACTTTCTTATCCATTTATTCTCTCAACATTTAAAAAATGCCTACTATATATACAAGGTGCTAGAATACATGAAGAAAAATGGTTTGCCATTTTCTTTCTTTGTTCAATGGTGGTCCTTTGTGTTTTATTAAGGTTAAGATATCAATATAAAATGTATTTTAAAGTTTAGGTATTTTTACTTTTCCAGAAAGTCGAAATAGAATTACCACACTATGTCTGAGCCTATTTCATAATCTAAATTTTAGAAGAGGAGAAGAAGAAAAGGTCTCAAATCTTAGGCCTCACTCCATGCTTCTTGTCTCCAGCTCCATCTAGAAATCTGAAATTTGGAAAAGAGTAGCTATAATTAAACAGGAAAAGGTTGTAGGGCAGAAAAGTAGATGACAGAGGGAAGAGCTTTATCCCAATTTGTTTTTCCAGGTTTAAATAACAGAAATCAGAATACAAATTTAAATAAACAAGCTTAGTTATCTCTTTTCTCTCCTCTCACTTTCTTCTCACTTCAAGTTCTGTCCTTCTATTCCAAAATACTGTTTCAACATCCTAGCAATCAATCAAAGCAATGCAAATAAAAATAACACAGAGATTTCATTTTCAGCCAATAAAATTGACAACGGACAATAACATGTGCCATTAGTATGGGGGTGGGGCATTTTGATACACTGTGAAGGGGTATAAAATGTCACTGCTCCTTTATCAGAATTCTTAAAATATGTTCTTTTGTCCAACAATTCTATTTCTAGGAATTTTTCCAAATGATCTGTCTTTTCAATAAAACATTTAGATTCTAGTAGCCAAAGTGAGTAAATAATAGCTGCAAATTTTGCTTATATTTTTTAAGTGTGAGTTTTGTGGAGATAGAACTTTAATGGCTAAGCATGCTTTGGTATAATAAAATTTGTTTTCCATAGTAGTAATTGCATACTGTGGCTTCATGTTTTCTAGTCCTAGAGATTCAGCTTAGCATTCATCTCTGTAATAATGATGGGAATCTCAATAAGGAATTCCACTCATCCTATCATTAAGAAGCATAGGAAGAGGAATCAAGTACTCTAAGCTGGCTGATAATGATAATTACCATCACTGGACCAAGGAACTTCTCAAAGTTTGTAGCAGCCTCATTCCAAATGGGAAATACCCAGAAATTTCCATCAACTATAAATTGGACAGGTAATTGTGGTAAATTTCCATCAACTATAAATTGGACAGATCATTTTACAATGACATAAAAATGGATGACTCTCTCAAGAATTAATTTGAAAGAAGTCAGATACTCACACACACAAATACATACTGTATTATGTATTTGTTTTAAAAGAGGCAAAACTAATATATCGTGTTAAAATCAAGACAGTGGTTAAGAGAAAGGTAGTCAAGCAACGACACGAAATTCCTACAGTTAAACTGACAATGTATTCCAACAAAAAATTCAGCCTCAAAGTCCAGTTTTCCAAAGTCAAATTGATATATTAAACATTTGAACTATATTTTAATATATGCACCTGTGGATTTGAATATACTTCAGAGGGTACATGAAAACTTTCCAAGTGACACACAAGCTCATATAATTACTTTCTAGATCTTCAGTAGAAATATTCCTCCCTAAAAATGATCTGACTCAAAAGTAACTGCAATAGGAACATTACACAGATTTTCTTTTTTTCACTTCACCTCCACACTACCCATACTTTACAAAGAGAGTAATATGACTCTGACCCAACCATATTGAATTTCAGTATTACATGGTGCCTTGGAATGTGAAAATCATACAGCACCAAAAAAGCAGAGACAATTTAAATA
>NW_011888783.1:37313613-37327183 GCF_000151845.1 Pteropus vampyrus | reverse complement strand
CTTAGCATTCATCTCTGTAATAATGATGGGAATCTCAATAAGGAATTCCACTCATCCTATCATTAAGAAGCATAGGAAGAGGAATCAAGTACTCTAAGCTGGCTGATAATGATAATTACCATCACTGGACCAAGGAACTTCTCAAAGTTTGTAGCAGCCTCATTCCAAATGGGAAATACCCAGAAATTTCCATCAACTATAAATTGGACAGGTAATTGTGGTAAATTTCCATCAACTATAAATTGGACAGATCATTTTACAATGACATAAAAATGGATGACTCTCTCAAGAATTAATTTGAAAGAAGTCAGATACTCACACACATAAATACATACTGTATTATGTATTTGTTTTAAAAGAGGCAAAACTAATATATCGTGTTAAAATCAAGACAGTGGTTAAGAGAAAGGTAGTCAAGCAACGACACGAAATTCCTACAGTTAAACTGACAATGTATTCCAACAAAAAATTCAGCCTCAAAGTTTTCCAAAGTCAAATTGATATATTAAACATTTGAACTATATTTTAATATATGCATCTGTGGATTTGAATATACTTCAGAGGGTACATGAAAACTTTCCAAGTGACACACAAGCTCATATAATTACTTTCTAGATCTTCAATAGAAATATTCCTCCCTAAAAATGATCTGACTCAAAAGTAACTGCAATAGGAACATTACACAGATTTTCTTTTTTTCACTTCACCTCCACACTACCCATACTTTACAAAGAGAGTAATATGACTCTGACCCAACCATATTGAATTTCAGTATTACATGGTGCCTTGGAATGTGAAAATCATACAGCACCAAAAAAGCAGAGACGATTTAAATATTGATATAAGAAAAGACTCCTTTAATTAAGGTACCATAAAACCTTGGCTTTTACTTATTTTTATTAAGGATGAATTGATTCTAAATGTAACATAATATCAAAAAGAAAGAACTACAGTGACATACAACAACACAGATGAATCTCACAAACATAATTTGGATGTTCTGAATTAAGATATATTTTATAATGGGATGATAGAAAAGATGGTGATTTTTTTTTTACAACTTCATCTGTTCTATTAACTATCATTAAGGAATCCATTGCTATGAGGGAGCATCATATGAGAACAAAACAGAGAGAATGTCAGTAAGAAACACTGAGGTTAATGAAAATGTATTTCATCCAAGTGATACACTAATTTAAGGCTATATGCTGTATTTACTCTATGCTCTATTTAATAATGTATCTAAAAATTATAAAGGTTAAACTTTCAAAAAATATGCTGAAAATATCAATCTTCTATGAAGTATATCCCTACCATGTGTTTGTAAGTATATCCCTACCATGTGTTTGTAATCTTCTATGAAGTATATCCCTACCATGTGTTTGTAAGATATTCCTCCCAGGAATATTTTCTAAGATTTATTGTAAAAATGTACTCACAAAAATTATTGATATATTTTTGTACATCTTTTTTGTGGTCCAAGAACTTTTCTTCTTGCAATGAATTTCTACTGAACACTATATTATTCTAGTGATAAGTAACAGTAATCCAAAAATATATGAATTGAAAAAAGTTTCATTAAGAGATTCATTACCAATTACTTTTGAGTGTGCTTAGTAATTATCTATCACAATTTGTTATATACATTGTTCTGATAACATACCAAAGAATATTCACAATTATAGTCAATCCTAGGGAAATTTCTTATAACTGAATGGTATAGGAAATACCAAAGCTAAAATGTAGATATACATACAGTTGTTACAGAGACAAGAAAAGGTGATTAATAGAATACTTTCAAGAATAAAAATGTATATAATCTGCTTGTATAACAGAATGGAATTCTTAAGGACAAAGTAAAATTTTTCACTTGCTGTGAAATCACAGTACATATACATACAGGTGTGTGCATGTGCATGCGCGAGTGCGCGCGCACGTGCGTGTGTGTGTGTGTATTGGTTTCAGTCCTTGGTCCCTGGCATAGTGCTCCTAAAACCCTTGTAATTTCCTAAGTGATAAGAGCACTAGGATCATCTTTTGTTCTAATATTTGGTCCTTAATCCAAGTTCCTGACACATAGATCCTAAATCTCATGGAATTTCCTGGGTGATGGGAGTGTCTTTTGTTCTAAGGAGAGTAACTGTCAGGTGAGCTTCTGGATTGGACTGGCCACCAGACAGACCAAGCCAGGATTGGAGGCTTGAAACCTTTAGCTCCACTCCACATTCTCCAGAGAGAAACTGGAAATTGACTTATTGATCAATAATGTCCACCTGATGAAGTTTCTAAAATTCCCTTAAAGTATGGAATTCAAAGAGCTTCTGGGCTATTGAACCCATCTTCAGGCTAGGAAGGTAGCACAACCCAACTCCATGGGATCAGAAGATTCTATGCTTGAGACCCTTTGGGACTTCACCCTGTATATCTCTTTATCTGGCTGTTCATCTGTATCCTTTATCTGTCCTTTATTACATAATAAACTGGTAAACAAGTGTTTTCTTGAGTTTTCTGAACTGTTCTACCAAATGATCAAATCCAAGGAGAGGTGTCACAAGAACCTCTAATCTGTAGCCAAAGTGGACAGAAGTTATAGATAACCTGGGACCTATTACTTGCCATAAGCACCTGAAGTGGGGGTGGCCTCGTGGCACTAAACTCTTAATCTGTGGGGTATACACCAACTCTAATTAGTGTCAGAATTGAACTGAATTATATGGCACCCAGGTGGTGTCACAGAGAATTGCTTGGTGTGGGAAAAATCCTACACACCTGCTGTCAGAAGTGCTTAGATATAGTAGTAGCGTGAGAATAAAGGAGAAACACACAGGAAGAAGAGTCTTTCCTACTCGTTGGCTAGGAACATGCTCATACACCTTAAAATTGAATTTGTTAGATATTAAATTACTAGAGTAATTAGATTCTACTGGATACATTTAAAAACATGACAGTTTTATTTTAAATAGTAATAATTACAATATACTAGAAACTGCATTCTTTGAAAGTATTTAAACTTAAAAAAAAATGAGATTCTGATTTAAAATGTACAAGGAAGTAAATTAATTTTAATGGTATTTTATAAAATTAGATAAACAAAATTTACAAAAATAACTCCTCTGACTATAGTCTATCATTAAATTCAGGGGGAACAGAGATTTGCCAGGTATGTTAATAAACATTAATTTCCTTTACAAAATTTTAATGTTTTCATTATTATCCTCAGCTTATTATTAAAAGACATAATAGAAATAGAATTTCCATACAAGCTGTAAAAATTTTATGACTTTTTTTATGAAAAGATCCTCTTGACATAAGGCTCTTCTTATTGAATACCAAAAATAATTTCTTCATCCAAATAAATTCTAAATTCCCTTTGATAAGACTATAAGAGCTATCTAATTCTTTGTGTTCTCTTTATGACTAATTTAAGTCTCTTAGAAGTAAATGGTTGCATTGCATAGTGATAAAAACACATAATTTGGAGTCACATATCCCAGCTTTACCACCTAGTATGGTACGAACCCGGGTAAATGTAAGACCCTTGTGCTTCAATTTATTCTTTGGTAAATGGGAATGATAAGATTATCTATATCACAGAGTTATTATGAGAATAAAATCAATTATTAGTTATAAAGCACTTAGAATAGAGCCTGACATATAGTGCTATTATTTATTAAATATTCTATGAATAATAAACAGGGAGAACTTAAATCCTATCTGTGAGTTCTGAGAATCACATATCATATTTCATCATCATGAACTGAGTGCTAACTATTTAAACATCCTTTTGCTCTGAAAGTCCCATATAATAGAAAAGGTACAAACCCTATAATCAACTAGTTTTTAATGAATATTAAGTATATATCAATGCAACAGCATGCCAACTTGAATTAAAACTAGTCAGTACTACCTTTAGAAATCTCCATCTCTAGCCAATCATTAAAATATTTTATGTAAATGTTGTGAGTTATTCTCATTCTCATTAATAATCCTAGGAGAAACTAATGAGAAGCTTAGATTTGTAAGCTCAGTCCTAGGTTTAACACAAATAATATTCAAAATTAATCTATGGAGAAATGTGGGACTGTCTCTGAAGTCTCAGATTTTCAGCTAAAACTCCAAAATAGAGCAATAGATGTAATGTGCCCTAAATACTCTAAAAAGTAGTAATGAACCACCCATGCAACAGTGACCAAAGTGGATCAAACTCAGTGAGGGTATCATGATTCCTAAAAGTCAATATAAAGGAAGACTTAAAATTTAAAAATGAAATGTTTGAAGAGAATTCCTAGAAAGACAGAGTCCTTTAACTTTTCTCCTCTTCCTAGGAAAGAGATGCTTTGTCCTCATTTAAACCCAGTGATGGACACCCCAAGAGAACTACTTATTAGGATTCGAATGCTTTTACCAAAGGGAAAGGCACCTCACTACTCAGCTTGAGGCTTGTTATAGCCCATTTTGCTCCTGTCATCTAGATGAAGAGAGCTCAAGAGATAACTCAACTTTAGGAACGAATAACAGGAGGAAAAAAAAAAAAAAGGAATGCCTACTAAACATAATGAAAAGACTAAAAGCAGAAAGCTGGCTAAAACTGCCTGCTTGGGAGAATGAGAAAGGAGTCAAAAGTTAGGCAAACTGTCTCCCACAACTTGCTAAGAGAGGATGCATGAGTTTCCAATGGGGCATGTAGCAAACACAAGGCATTTCAATGGACTCTGTCAAAGAGAGAGTTCCATCAAGGAAAAAGAGCATAACAGTAGACCATCAGAGGTGTAAGACCTCAGAAGGAGTTTCCCAAAATCCCACACACTTATTCCAGATTTCAAATACCTGCCATAATCATGATTAAAGACAGAAATTGTCAACCAACAGAAAACCACCAACAGCATCAGTGAGATACAAATCACTTGTACTTTTTTCTCTAATCTTTCCTTCCCACCTCCTACCCCAAGCATAGAAGGGGAGAAGAGGAAAGAGGGAAAGGAAGAATAGGTAAAGTGATAAAAGAATAAAACCATCTACTCTCCACCATATGCCTCATTGGTGTTTATTTGTTTGTTTGTTTGTTTTTTAATTAGACACAGAGTATGTCTACACTAATGAGAGGGGAAAAATTTTTAGTTTAATGTGGAATTGAAATTTTAATTTAAATTAGACTGAACATTTTAATAACTAGAAATAATATTATTCTTATAGTCAAAAGAGATAAAGTTATGGGATATGTTTGAAACTCCATATAAAGATAGGCATGGGAGATTTGATAGGTTTTGCTTGAATGTTTGGTGATGAAAAGAAAAATTTCCTGTTTTTACTTAACTTTGAGTTAAGTCTGACCAACTAACAATGAAGACAAGGTTATATAACTCATGTCTACGAGGCCAAAGATGATATATCCTCCCTAGATAGTTCTTCATAGATTACAATATGAAAAGTGATATAAAAGATGACTTTGACTATACCTTTTATAATATCAAAGCCAACAAATCTGAGACATTTATTCATTAAGATTTGCCTAGCAATAAAACAAGCTGCCCACACAATTTCCCATTAACAAACATTCTGTAATAATTCCTCCACCCACCCTCCACCCAGTTTTGCAAAGTGAAAAAATTATTCTTATATTAATATGCATGTACATTTCAATTGATTTAAAATCATCTGCCATTAGTTCTGCCAGTCATATGAAAAATGATCTCTTTCTGATAAAAAATTAATCAGTTTATCCAGATTCTCACATTAATTAAGCTATAAAAATGTATTTTATTTTTAGGTCTTTGTTCCTTCGATCAATTTTCTGATGTTTTGTTCTCCATTCAGATCAAGTTTTGTTTACTTTTTAAATTGTTTTTCATAAAAATCTCTTGACATCAACAACCTACCAGCCTAGCAGAACATTTCTCCTCATTGGTACTCAATATTTCTCTGTCTCTAAGATGCCAAATTCTAAAATCTCCTCACTCCACTCAGCCACTTCCACTAAATTCGGGCTTGGTTCTCATCACAAATTCTAGATGTTTCTTGTTTTCTTGTTTCCGAGTTAGTTCATCCCATCTTGTAACATTTTCTTTCCTTTTTAACAAACTCTGGCATCGATGTCAAAAACATTACTGTGAACTCACTTCGTCTACTATCTCGAATATTCCTTGCCAATCCCCAGATCTCAATAAGCCCATGCAGTCTGCATTCTCTGTTCTGTCTCTGGGGCTGCTAAGTACTAGTAGAAAAAAAATCACATAACTATACTGAGATTCACTATAAATTCAAGCTCTCCAATCTCAACATGATGCTCTCTGTTGAATGGCATATATTTATTTTATTGATCTGCTATTGGTACCAAAGCAAATTTATCAGGTTGTCTATACCTGACATTTTCGCTAGCCTTATGTCCTATGTATAATCCTCACTGTTGTATTATATTACTGATGTCATATCCTACTTTCTCAAGAAATTCTGAATACAATATGAACTATCTTCACAACTTGATGAGAACTCTCTTTCTTCTGACTGAAAAGTTTCCTCCCTCCACCTGTCTTTTTGTTTGCTTCTCTTCTTACTTCCTAAGTCTAAGACTTGCTCTATTAGCTGTTTTATTCTCTTATGCTTCTTCAGTTCCTTCTTGTTAGCATACTGATTTGCCTAAAATGAATGTAAACACTATGATTCCCTCAAGCTTCTCTATTGTTCATCCTTCTTTTCATCATTTTGAAATCTTCACAAATTACCTTAACACCTTCTAATTCCCCTTCAAGTACAGCATATACCCTAGCAATCTGGTGCTCAAACTCACCAATATAACTTAAACTAGTTCTTCAAAATTCATCAGTGACAACAATCTCTGCATCCCTTGTCTCCTCCCAGTTTTCTGGTCTGTACCTGTTTCTGGATAAATTGTGCTCTCTATTCTCCCTGCTCCCCGCAACCCCGACCCAAATAACATGTTAAAGTCCTAACCTCCAGAATGTGAAGTTATTTGGAAATGAAGTATTTACAGAGATAAACAAGTTAAAATGAGGGTGGGTCTGAATCTAATATGGACTTGTGTCCTTATAAAAAGAAGAAATTTGGACACAGAAAGACGTATACAGAGGAAAGATGATGTGAAGACACACAGGGAGAGAATGAGCATGTGACTAAAGTGATGCATCTACAAGCCAAAGAATGATAAGGATTGCCAGCAAACATCACAAACTAGAGGAGGAAAGGAGTAATTCTTCCCTAGATCCATCAGAGAGTATGACCCTGCCAAAGACTTGATTTCAGACATCTAGCCTCCAAATCTGAAAAAAATACATTTCTGTTGTTGTAAGCCATAGTTTTTGGAACTTCGGTACAGTAGCCCTAGGAAACTAATACAATATCTTCTTGTTTCAGTCCTTATTATGAACCATCCTGCTTTATAGCTCTCTTCTATCTTGGTTTTCAAAGTCATTATAACATCCCAACCCTCTCCTTAACTCTCAACTACACTCTTTATTCTCTTCTTCTTCACTCTGGAGATGTCTTCCTCTATTTTTCCTGCTTTCAAACTTCTCACCCTCAAACTCACTGTTTTCTAAAATGTTATCTCTATTTGATTACTTAGGTCAAATTTTTCTTATTCATGGAGTCTTTCCTCAATATTACAGCCAAAATATGATCACACTATCCTTTGTATCTATAAAATATTTTTTTTGTCTCTGCCAGCATCCATATGTTATATTTCTCTGACTAAAATTATATTTATTACTTAGTCTAAGCCAGGAGTCAGCAAACTTTTTCTTAAAGGGACAGACAGTAAACATTTCTAGGCTTTGCAAACGATACACTTGTTTAGCCAACTGCTCAATTCTGCCCTTGTGCAAAAGCATCATAGAAAATGCATAAATAGAGGCATAGGTGCATGCCAGAAAAATTTTATTTACAAAAATAGACAACTGCCCATAATTCACCAAACCCTGTTCTAAGTTACGAATTTATTGAATGCAGTTGTTTTTTAAATCTTTTATGTGCACCTTGTAGAACTTCTAGTATTTGTCTTTCATAAATTTCTAAGAATAAGATGCATAAAAAAATGCAAAATCAATCTGTTTATTTAATCTGGACCAATGTATAAAGGTCTATAAGTACACTAAATACCATTTAAAGGATAAGTGGCTCTTTCTCTCTTTAAAATATGCTAGTCTATAATAAAAAAGCTTGTGTTTTGGTTGGTAAATAAAGGAAGTTTCTTATACATAAATACAAGAAAACATTAGCTGATACACAAGTGCCATAGTTCTAAGAAAGAAGTAAATGCTGAGAGATATAATGTTCAAGAACATAATGATAGAGGAATCATGTATCAATTATCTGTTGTTTTACATTACTGTTATTTCTTGTTGTAAAACAAACCATCCCAAAACTTAGGCTTAAAACAATGGCTTATTCATTCTTGTAATTCTGTGTATTGACTGGGCAATTCCTTTGCTGCTTTCACCTGAGTTCAATGATGAGGCTGCTTTCAGATAGAGAATCAGTTGACTAAGAAGAACCAAGAACTTGGTGCTGGTTGTTTCCTGGGGCACCCTAGTTCTTCTCCACATGGCCCTCATACTCTAATAGAATTAGACTGGCTTCTTCACAGCATTCTGTTTCCAGGATTCCAAGAGGGCAAGGATGGAAACTGTTAAGCCTCTTTAAGTACAGGCTTCAGAATTCACGAGATCGTTCCTGTTGCATCCGACTAGTCAAGCAATTCATAAGGACAGCACTGATTCCAGAGGTGAAGAAACAGACTCTATCTCCTTGAGGAAGGAGGGTCAAGTCATACACGGAGCTATGATTCATTGAGGCCATTATCCTATTACACCTCAACCTGATCCTTAAAGGAAGACAAATTTGACTGGGATTGGGAGGTTGCATAGAGGAGTAATTGGAGAAAAGATAGGAGAATCAGATAAAGATGAAATAACAGAAGTTGGCAAATGCCAAACTAAGGATTTCAAATTTATTCTTTGATAGTGAGAAGTCAGTGGATATTTGACCAAAGAAGTCTACCTCCTTCACAAATAATTCACAATATGAAAAAGGAGTCATACATAATTTTAGGTTGTAGTTTTTATTTTTTTAAGGGGGAGTAAGAGTGTGGCTTTACTAAAAAGGAAATGGCTTTAAATCGTAGTATATAGTAAGGGCTTTTTTTTTGGTTGAGAGAATATTTTGATGAATATATAAACCTTAAATTTATGAAAGATGTTGAAAGACTGTCTTAAATTTACTCAGACTAAGATCTTTTCATCCATTTGTAATACTTTCATCATAAAATGCAAGAAAGTGAGTCTAGCAGTTGGGAAAAAAAAGAACTAGAGGTCTTCATAACTTTCAAGATCTTCCTGTTTTGAGATTTTCAGAGATTCCTTGTCATGCTCTTACTTTCCATTTATTTGACTCTCCATCTAGAAGCTGATAGAAGCAAATAAAAATCTTCCCTTCATTTTACTTTCCATTGTGGACTACAATTCTCAGTAGTTGTTTAATTTAAACTATCCAACTTAGTTACTGAAAATCTCATTGGCAATGATAGCTTTGTTCTATGTAACATAAATAATAAACTGTATTGGAGAATGCAGCATAAACCTGAGGAAGTCCTGCTTAAAGTAGTATCTACAGTGTGCTATTAATCAACCAGTTGGCCCACTCATTTTAATTTCTAACTAATTTACACAAAAGCAGTTTGGTCAATTAAATTGGCTAGTATGGGGAAAATTCTAAAGTTGTATAATTTAGTGGCTACTATTAAAGAAAAATACCTCCCTCTTTGTACCATATTTAAGTGTAGTGCTTTGAGATAGGAAAATACCTGACGTTTTTAATCTTATTCAAAGTATACGTCTATAACTCAGATATCCTTTTTGAATGGTCATGTCAGATTATATACATAAGCTGCTGCAGATAGCCACAGGCTCTATAAATAGTATTTTGAGCAATAAACAGCACCAATAGCAAAAGAATTCATTGACATTCCTTGCTGGTTGCCACCGGGATAAAACCAAATTGAAATTCTCAATATATAAAAGACCAGGACTATTAACACTCGAACTACTCAGTCTGAATTCAAGACAGAACTAGTTCTATAACATTTCCAGTGTTCTCAATTATGTCTGAATCCTAATGTACTTAACATCAAACTTTGTGTACACATAGGAATTGTAAAGTTAGCACTGCAGTAATAACATGAGGCTATAACCTCCCATTGGTTCAGAACATACCTATGTTTTGTTTAGTCTTCATATGGATTTGAAATGAAGCTTATTCACAAAAATTATGAATGCTTTGTAAGGGGTATGTGTGTATATGTGTGCATTTTGTATATATGATGCAGCAGTATTAACCCAGGAAAAATATATCCCTCCCATTCTCTTATTTTATTTAATCTATCAAAAAGGTACAAAGGAAAAACATTTACCCTAGTTCACCGCATAGCATGATTCCTTAGAGTTAAAACAACTGAAGCGCATATTAGGCTTCTCTTTCTTATAAGGTAACTAATGAAATTGGGTATTATCTAGCTTTTCAGATAATTCACAGTGCTGAAAAGTGGAATCATAATATTTAAACAATGCTAAAATTTGGGAGGAGATAGGGAGACAAAAATAAAGGCCATGCAATTATATGATCTAAGATCCACTAGGTATTAAAATAAAAGAATAAAAAAAAAAAAACTTTACCAGTCTTTTAGGCAAAATACAGTGTAATATGTAAGTTACATAAGGCATTAATTAATTTTACTTCAGCTCTCATGCTTAAAAAACAGATGTCATTAATCACACATTTTTAATTCCATTAAACTTGTGTCTAAATCAGTCTTTTCTTATAAACTTCAATATCTTGAATGTCATAGAAAGTCAAGTGACAGATTGCTTTGTTTCATTCAAGAGTCAATCCATGAAGATACACACGAGGATTTTAGAACTGTGTTGGTTGATGATTTACAAACTTTTATTTATAAGCACTTTCTGTAATCACGTGACTTTTATGTGCCACACAAAGCTGCAAAGATAAGCTAATTTAAGGACCTTTATCAGGACACACTCTAAGAGTTTAAAGTCACCATGGCAACATGTTACCAACCCTTAACAACCTCAAAGATGAATATTTACTCAACCCACTAGACACCCACTATATGCCTTCACTGTCACTAGGGCGGATAGTTTCTATTTGCCAGTTACATCATCCTTGTTGCTATTTATTCAATTCTCACATCTCCGTGCCCTCCCCCACCATCCAAAGTATCTATCCCCTTTTCTTTGCCAAACACTTAAGCAGCTCTATTTATTTTCTCAGTTTTAGTTTCTGTGCTGCATTACTCCATGGATTTATTACTGCTCTCTATACTTCTTTAAGGCATGCGTGCTTAGTTCATTAAAATAATGGTAATAGTTAACTATTTTTTGAGTGTTCATACAGTATTGTATATTGTACTTAATTTTTTCTATATGTTATCTTGTTCAGTTTTCATAATAATCATGTGAACCCAAAAGTAGCCTGACTCTCTATGTCAAATCCTAGCTCTGCCAATTATTATCTGTACGCCCTTGGATAAGCCACTCCGCCTCTCTGTGCTTTACATTTGTCATTTGAAAAAGAGTCATATACCTATACCATGGAGTTATCATGAGAATTAAATGAGTTAATACTTGCAAAGCGCTTAGAAGAGCATCTGCCACATAATAATAGCTGGCATACAGTGCTAGCATAATGTTACCTCCAATGTATAGGAGGAAATGTGTTGGGAGACATCAGGTAATTTGCCAAGATCGTATCACTAGAAAGGAGTGGAGATGAGATTTAAATGCTGATCTCTTTGCTCCTAAACCTTGGTGTCTCCTGAACTGTGCTGCCTTTTTTTCTTAGGCAAGTCTTTATTACAAACACATTTTTAATGGTAAGTTATAATTCATAAAGCTCTTCTATATAGTTTGTTTCATTTGATCTTCACAACTCCTAGAGATAATACTAGCCCTACGTATTATAGTTTTTTGTTTTGTTTTGTTTTGTTTTGTTTTTGTTCTTGTTATGTTTTGTTTTGTTTTTAGGTGAAGATACTGAGGCTTAGAGAGATTATATGACTTAAATCTCATCTCACAAAGAGAAAGAATTGTTCAGCCTTAGGATTCAGTATTTCTGATTCCTTGGCTAAAATTCTGTTAAAACATTTAAAAAGCAAATACAAATAAATAATTAATTTCATGAACCTATCCTTGTCTCCATTTCCTCATCTGTATAATAGAAATTACATACCTACTTCATAGGGTTGTTATAATTGAGTTAATCTGTCTAAAGCTGTCAGCACAGTCTTGACACATAGCAAGAACTAATTAATTAATTATAAGAATGAGGCAAAGAAATGAAAGAAACAAGGCAATTTTTTAAAAAAGAAAGATATTGTACTATTCTCAACATATTTAATGTCTAGTGAGGAAATGAGCTTCATTGCTTTACCTCTACCAATTCATTCTTCAATTCATTAGTAATTCATGTTTGCATGTCATACGAGGTAGGGATAAAGATTTGCTTTTATCCATATTCCAAATTATGACTTTTCATAATTCGCTCTTATGGTCTTTTTGATATCAATAGGATTGCAGATATGCTTCTCTCTTTTTAATTCTTGATATTGGTAATTTGTGATTTCCCTTTTTATTATTCTTACTGAAATTAAGCTTTTCACCATCTTTTTATATAGCAAACTTTTGAATGTTTATTCTCCGTTTCACAGAGTTATACTTTTATCATTGCATTATCTTTTCTTCTACTTTCTTTAGGTTTGATTTGCTTTTTTGTTGTTGTTTTTCATTTCTTTCCTTTTGATTCCTAAGATAGAAACTTATGTATCATTGATTGTTCAGTGTTGCTTTTTTTCTCATGTATGTAATTACGGCTATATAGTTCTATTTAATACTTTTTTATTCACCTCCTGTGTTACCATTGAGTTTTAAATATCTTCTAAGTTTTGTTTTGACATTTTTAATCCATGGATTATTTTGAAATAAACTCCAAGCAGTTGAATTGTCTCTCTTTATCTACTCAGTATTGATTTGTAGCTTAATTCCATTAGATAAGAGAATATTCATTAAATAATATAACTTTGGAAACGTGTTGAGGCTTTCTTTTTGGCACAGAATATGGTCAATTTTTCTAAATACCCCATGGACATTTGAAGAACATATACATTCTATTGTTGAATGCAATTGTTTATAACTGTCAATTGCATGAGACACGTTTTCCTTATTGTGGTATTGTGGTATTATTTTTCTTATTCCATATCTTTGCTGTTTTTTTTGCCTGCTTTTTATTTCAGCTTTTGAAAAAGTTGAGTTAATATTTCTCATTATGATTGTGCATTTCTTTCTTTCCTTTTAATTATATAATTTTGCTTTATATATTTTTGAGCTATGTTCTTGGATGTATTCCTTTTTATGACATTTTGGTCGCAATATCATTGCATTGGAATGATGCCTTAACTAAAATTTCTCTTTTTATCTACTAATTATTCTTTCATTAAAGTCTGCTTTGTTGGCATTCTACTATAACTAAACTTGCCTTCTTTGGGTTA
>NW_011888783.1:37295981-37313563 GCF_000151845.1 Pteropus vampyrus | reverse complement strand
TATGTAATTACGGCTATATAGTTCTATTTAATACTTTTTTATTCACCTCCTGTGTTACCATTGAGTTTTAAATATCTTCTAAGTTTTGTTTTGACATTTTTAATCCATGGATTATTTTGAAATAAACTCCAAGCAGTTGAATTGTCTCTCTTTATCTACTCAGTATTGATTTGTAGCTTAATTCCATTAGATAAGAGAATATTCATTAAATAATATAACTTTGGAAACGTGTTGAGGCTTTCTTTTTGGCACAGAATATGGTCAATTTTTCTAAATACCCCATGGACATTTGAAGAACATATACATTCTATTGTTGAATGCAATTGTTTATAACTGTCAATTGCATGAGACACGTTTTCCTTATTGTGGTATTGTGGTATTATTTTTCTTATTCCATATCTTTGCTGTTTTTTTTGCCTGCTTTTTATTTCAGCTTTTGAAAAAGTTGAGTTAATATTTCTCATTATGATTGTGCATTTCTTTCTTTCCTTTTAATTATATAATTTTGCTTTATATATTTTTGAGCTATGTTCTTGGATGTATTCCTTTTTATGACATTTTGGTCGCAATATCATTGCATTGGAATGATGCCTTAACTAAAATTTCTCTTTTTATCTACTAATTATTCTTTCATTAAAGTCTGCTTTGTTGGCATTCTACTATAACTAAACTTGCCTTCTTTGGGTTAGTATATGAAAGGCATAACTTTTTCTTCAACTTCCATTTTTTTGTATCCTAATATTGATATAAGAATCTTATAAACAATATATGGTTTATGATAAAAAATATATATATAGTTATGTTTTGTGCTTTCCATCTAATGTTAAAATCTGCTTACTTAGTTTGTTTTTACTATGGTTTCTGATAATAGTGTTTTATCTATCATCTCACTATTTGTTTTCTATTTGTTTTATAAGTCATAACATCTCCATTTCTTACCCATCTGTTTTATGTTTTTGCCTCCATTATAACCATATTTGGACATAATCAAATATTTTTTAAGTTTTATTTAAGCACAGTTGATATACAACAGACTGCCCATAATTGTGCATTTTGATGTCTTCATGCATGCATATACCTGTGAAACCTGAATTACAATTAATTAACTTAGCCATCACCCCCAAATATATCTTTGTGCTTTTTCATAATTCCTCATTTTTGTATCTTCTTGCCTCATTTGTTGCCACAAGCAACATATGATACATTTTCTGTCACAATATGTTACTTTGTATTTCCAAGAATTTTATATAAATGGAATAATAGTATATATTACTTTTTTGTTTTGCTTCTTTCCCACAATATAATTATTTTATTACTCATCAATATTATAGCACACACCAATATACTATTCCTTTCTATTGCTGAGTAGCATTCCATTGTATACCATATCATAGTTTGTTTATCCATTACTTGTTGATAGGCATGTAGATGTTTCCAGTTTTGGCTATTAGAAATAAAACTCTGTGAGACTTTTGTGCAAGTCTTTGTATGTACGTATGCTTCTTTTCTCTTGAATAAATATCTAAGGGTACAATGTCTGTATCATATGGTAGGTGTATATTTAACATTTAAAACATTTTTTAAAAACTACCAAACTATTTTCCAAAGTGCTTGTCACATTTTACATTCTTATCAGTGGTGATGAGAGGTCTAATTCCTTCACATCTTTACTAAAACTTAATATGGTCAGTCTTCTTAATTTTAGCCATTGTAAATGGATGTGTAGTGATATTTCACTATAGTTTTAATTTGTATTTCCCTAGTGACCAATACTGTTTAACAATTTTTTCAAGTGTTTGTTTGTTTGTTTGCCATCTGTACAGCTTCTTTAGTGAAGTTTCTGTTCAATTTTCCTTCATTTCTATTTTTTTATTATTGTTTCAAGAGTTCTGCATATATTATAGATACAAGTAATTTTTAAATGTTTTAAAAATATTTTACCAGTCTGTGACTTGCCTTTTCATTATATTAGCAAAGTCTTTTGATAATGTACAATTTATCTTATCTAAGTGTTGTTTTATGGATTTTGCTTTTAGTGTCATATCTAATATACCTTGCCAACCTCTCAAAAAAGTTTATATATACATATGCGCGTGTGTGTGTGTGTATATATACATACATACATACATATATATACATGCACACATATATATTATTTTTACTAGAAGTTGTATAGTTTTAGGTTTTATATTAAAGTCAGGAAAGTTAGTTTAGCCTATGTTGTGAAGTATAGATTGCAAGGTATGAATTGAAGTTATTGTCTTTGTTCTTTGAATTGATTTTATTTTGTTCTGTTTTATTGCATATAGTTATCTAATTATCTTGGCACAATTGTTTAAAAGACCATTCTTTCTTTTTGCACATTGTTGGAAATCAGATATCCATAGATGTGTGACCATTTCTGGATTTTTGACTGTTTTTCATTAATCTATGTATCTATTCTTATGCACTTACTATATGAACTTAATTACTGTAGTTTAACAGAAAGTCTTGGTAAGTAAATCTCCTCATTTTGTTTTTATTTTGAAAAATTTGTAAGCTATGCTAGTACCTCTGTGTTTCCATATACATTTACATCAATTTGGCAATTTATAAAAAGATTAGCTGGGATTTTGATTGCTATTGTACAGAATCTATAGATCAACTGGTGGAGAGCTGTCATAATAACAATATTGTGTCTCCTAATGTATGGATATAGTATCTCTCCCCATTAATTTATATTTTCTAATATTTCTCTCAACAAATATTGCAGGGTTTACTGTACAGGTCTTTCAAATATTTTTTTTAAAATTCATTCCTAAATATTTTATATTTTTGTACTAGTGCATATGGTATTGCTTTTTAAGTTTCAATTTTCATTTGTTTATTCCTAGTCTATAGAAATAGAATTGATTCTTATATATTGTCCTTAAACTCACTTATTGTTTTCTGTAATTTTTTGTATAGACTCTTTAGAAGTTTAGACAATGGTATAATAAGCAAATAAAGACAGCTTTACTTTTTTTGCATCTATGCTTGAAGTTTTCTTGGTAGAACAGTTTTAAACTCTGAGTTAGATTTCGTTAGTTGAATTATAAAAGAACTTTGGCTTCTGAAAAGATTGCCTTTGTCTCCTCAAGTCTTTGAGACTGCTAGTTTCTGCTTGAGCCCCCTCCCACTGCCTCCAGTCATAATTTATACAATCTATGTCCTGTCTCTTAGGACTCACAGAGTTGTCTAATGTTTATATGAAACCTATTATAATTCCAATGTTTGTTACCCCATCTTGAGAGAAAGCAGAGGTATCAAAACTCCTATTATATAATATCTTCTATTTAAAAGAACATTTCCTGTATTTGATCTCTCTTCCAAAACCACAACTTCATGCTGGTTTAAATAAATCCTTTAAAAGTTGTCTGTTTCCAAATCGAATTTATCAGCTTGCTATCTAACATTATATAATTATTTCATTCTTAACTATAAGAATGATTTCGTGGTATTACCAGGTGGTACCCTGATGTAAATTTGAGTGTGTGTGTGTGTGGGGGGGGTATGTTTAAATCTGGAATTTATGTTCAGTTTTCAAGTCTTATTATTCTTTCTGCATTTCAGTCAATGGTATAGGTAAAAGCAATTTCTAAAAATATAAGCTTTTCTATTGTTTAAATGTAATTAACTGAAATCAATGAACAATTATTATTCTGTGAAGACACTGATATGTTATTGAATTAAAAAGACTTTCTCTTCAGTCTTCTATCCTATTCCTATTTGATATCAGTAAAGGCAGCTATCAAGTCCTCATCGAAAAGGTCTATAAAGTCGATAACTAGCAAAAATACAAGTCTCCCTGTTCTCCATATATGTTATCAGTTGTCAGAATCAAAGATCAACATAACTAAAAAAAAATTATAAGTTCATCTTGGCCTCTTAGAAAAAATGTAAATATTAGCATGGCTAATTGTGAAAAAAAAATTTTAAGGCTGATATGCATGAACCAATTTTGTAGTGAATTTGGGGGAGCAGAAACTGTTTTATAAGTCATAACATCTCAGTTTCTCACTTAACACTACTTAGAACATGTTTGACATTGTGTGCATTAAAACCTCCATAAATATTAGTGATTCTATCATAAAATAGAAAATTTCTGTTTTGCAATGGTCAAATACAGACGAAATCTTAAAAGACCACTATGAAAATTATGAAAAAAACATAAATTCATCATAGATTCAATATCACTGGCTATAATTTGCAATCTCAATTATGGTACTAATTTTCATCTACTATGTATTATGATATAAAAAAAGATAAATATTATCTAGTTATTTGAAATAGACATATTAAAATGTGTTGTAATTCAGAAAAAAAATGGGCTCGAATACTATCTATGTACTTAAAAAAAATAGAATCTGAAGGCAGCACCCTCATTAATGGCTTTGAGTAATGAAAATAAGAGAAAAATTCAGGTGTGTCTTTGACTCCTGCCCAAACATAAATGATGCTTCCTAAGCAAGCATAAAATTAGAAGTATTTTGAAGTAAATGGTATACATAGTAACTGTAATTGATTCTCATTCAACTTGAACTAACATAAGCATGGAATCAGAAAGCTTGGAATACTGCATACTGAAATCAATATATAAGCAAAGCTTCCAGATAAAGCTAAAACACACTTCTCATACTGTTTTTGACATGGTTTGACTATACTTTTTTTCCATTCTATCAATACTTTCTTGAATTAAAAAATTCTGTTTTTCAGGGAACATGCTGTCTATAGGAGAGTAAGAACACCAAAAAGGGGTCACAAAACAAAGTGTATGTCCTGACCCGTGTCAAGCCCTTTCACTTCGGATCCACTCCATCCTTCCTTCCTTAGTAAGGACAAGTCAAAGCGAATTGCAGTCTCCTTCCTCTACTACATAACAAAGCAGACAAAATTCATTGACAGAATCATCTAAAGAAAGAAGCACGACCTCACAACGTTTTTTGAACAGGGGTGGCCCAAAGGAAAAAATAGAGATGCTAGTGTATTTAAGCAAAGTTAACTATGTTCACCCCGACTCACAGTAATCATGGCAGGAAAAGAAAGTGAATTGACAAAATCCTGAGTATTCTTACTGAACCCAAATTTGAGAAATAAAAGAAAAACAAGGAGTAAGAAAGTAGCCTGGGAAAGCATTCTCGAGTCTGAGGAATAATCTCAAGGGCAAAATCCCCTACTTGTGAACTCAATAATTCATTAAATGTGGGAGTTTCCAAAGGGCTTGTCATTTTTATCTTTATTGACTAGAAGAAAAATAAGACAGTGAGCAAAAACTTATCATAAACATCAAAAGTTAATTATTTTCCAGGGTGCAGTAGTTTTAAAATATGTTCATAAACTCTTAGATTTTCCATCCTTTGGTGGAACTTAATTCCTTTCTCCTTCAGCAGTTATCCTATGATGGTGCATCACTGACTGTTGTATGTATTTGGGGCAGATTATTGTTCTTGTTAATCCATAGATCTTCAAATTGAAAGCAGGATACTTGAGAAACTTTACTTAAGCGATTATACCCAACAGGGCCTCATCCATACCCGAACCTAACTGAGATGGCAACATCCTGAACTTTAAAATGAGAGTGTAAAGGGATAAAAATTGGGGGTTCTTAGAGGAGGTAAGGGCATTTTGTATGTTGGAAGAATGTAAATAATTGGAGATCAGAAGGTAGACTATGGTGGTTTGAAATTATGCACACAAACGATTTGATTCTCCTCTTTTTGTTAGAGCCTAATTCCCTCCCTGCCCTTTGAGAATGTTTTATACACGATGACTTGCTTTTAACAAACAGATTCTGGAGAAATGATGGAATATGACTTCCCAGTATAGATCATGTACAGAGCACAATACAGAGGCTTCACGGCTGCCATATTGCTCTTTCAGATTTTTACCTGAAGAAAGCCATCTGCCATAAGTAAGGACATTCTATCAGTTCTATGTAGATGCCTATGTAGTGAGAAACTGAGGTCCTTGGCCAACAGCCAGCAAGGAACTGAAGCCTCCTGCCAACAACAACATAAGTTTTGAAACTGATTCTACAATTCCAGTCAAGCCTTCAATAGACTTTTGGTTTAGTAGAAAGACAAAATTAGCTCTAAACAGTATTTTTGTACCCCTTAACAAAGCTTAAAAGCAATAGCTGAAGATTCAAACTGATTACAAGTAATTTAACTGTGTTCCAGAGCAAAGCTTAAGAATATTCACAGGAGTGTAAAAATAAAACCCAACAATGTGATACTAATGATATTTAGAATCTAATAAAATAATTACCTAGCCAAAGAACCAGTTATCTATAAACTATAACAAGAAAAAATTCAAAATTCAATCAAAATAATGAAATGACACAGACAATAGAACTAGCAAAGACATTAAAGCAGTCATTGTAAATATATTTGATATATTCAAAAAGTTAGAAGACAGATTGATCATGTTAAATATAAAATGGAAGACTAAAAAAATACCCATATGAAACTTTTAGAGATGAGAACAATGTTTGTTTTTTTGTTTTTTTTTTTTTAATGAAGTTCTGGAATCTTGAAGAGAGAGCTGTTAATATCAGCATTAATAGGAATGTTTTGTTATTTTTACATGTGGAAAATGCCGTTTATGTTTTTAAAAAGTATCCACAAAATAATACCACATACAGTCAGTTCTGCCATCATGCTTGCTTTAAAAACAACTTGTTATGGTGCAACATATTAGGAAACAATTTGAGCATAAACACGAATTTTATAATTGCTTACGCTCAAATTTATCTATGAGAAACTAGATGAAAACAGAAACTTGGCCACATGAGAATCCACAAATCACACACACAGAATTCAAAATCATCAGCTACTTCTGATTTCTAAGATGAAAAAAATATACTATATAGGATTGACAGCCAGTTAGATGTTGCAGAAGAAAGATTAATGAACATGAAAATTTATTAATAGAATGTAATCAAAACACAGAGAGAAAAAAAGATTTTAAAAAAATCAAAAGAAAATCAGTTCTATGAGACAACACAAAGTGACCTGATCTACATATGAAAGGTGATCTTTAAGGAAAGAAGACAGATGTAAAGAAAAATTTTCAATATGTTCCATTTTGGTGGAAATCCCATGGATCCAAAAAGCTCAACAAAATTCTAACAAAAGAAATATGAAGAAAACTACACTAAGGCAAATTATAAAACTAATGATAAAAAAACAATCTTCTCTATAAGAAAAAGTAAGGGAAATCAAACAGGCAGAAAAAAAATACCAGATGCAAATCTGCATATAAACAAAGGAATGAAGATGACTGAAAATAGAAATTATGTGTGTAGTTATAAAATACATTCTTTCTAACATTTAAATCTCTTCTAACAAAATAACATGATAATGATAATGCCTAGGCAGAATACTATACACTCCCACCAAAAATGTGCACATTCTAATCCCCAGAACCTGTGAATGTGTTGGGTTATATTACAAAGGAGAATTAAGGCTGCAGATAGAAGTAAGGTTTATAATTAATTGACCTTGAGGTGGGGACATTGATTATCTTGGATTATCCAGGGGGCCCAATATGACGACAAGGGTCCTTCTAAGGAAAGAGAAAGACAGTAGATGGGATGTGTCAGACTACTACAATATCAGAAAGCCTTGACCAGACACGGCTGGCTTTGGAAGGGCACCATGATCCAAAAAAATGTGCCAGCCTCTAGAATCTGGAAAAGGCAAGGAAACACATTCTCCCCTAAAGTTTTCAGAAGAAACATAGCCCTGCTTAATGAGACCTATTTCAAACTCCTGACCTCCAGAACCATAGCATAATAAATCTGTGTTGTTTAAAGTCATTAAGTATTAGATCATTTGTTACAGCAGTCATAGGAGACAAATACAAACAATAGAAATGTAATATGGGTTTCATAATATATGTAAAATTAAAATGTGTGAAAATGGCATAAAAGCTGGAGGACAGAAAAGGAAATATTCTCCTGTAAATTTCTTATACCATAAAATGATGTACTGTCACTTGAAGTAGACTGTGATAAATATGTATTCTATAAATCCTAAAATAACAGAAAAAAGAATTAGCTAAAAAACAACAGTGAAATAACATGCAATCATGAAAAAAACTCAATCCAAATGGAGAAAAAGGAAACAAAGAACAGGTGAAACAAATAGAAAACACTTGGTTACTACAGCAAAAATAGCCTATATTGATTAAACTATTCTTTAAATATTAGGCAATGGAAATTGTCACATATGCAACAAAAAAAAACAACCTTTATCTTGTTTATTAATCACAGAATACTTTAAATAAAAGTTCTTCTAAATGAAACCAAATAATTTAGAGATGAACAAAACAAAGTTTAAATTAGAGAAGGTATTGTAAAAACATTAGGACTGTAAATAAATATAGAAATAATGCTTTAGAATATTATTAATATTATAAATTTCAAGTTAAAAATATGAAAAGCCAATAAATGAGTGGAAATAGAAATATGTATTAACTGAAAATTTTCTCATTTATCCATAGTGGGAGTTAAACTATATCACATTTAAAGAAAATTATGTTTGACCTTAAAAGCTAATATCCATATTATAATCTTTTTTAACACAATAAAAACAGGTGTTCTGTATTAAGTCATTGTTATATTTTCATATCTAATTATTTTCACATTAAATTAAGTTTAATACTTTCTTCTTAAAATAACATGAAGTAAAATGTCACATTCTCTGAGTTTTGACCATCTACTTCTCTCTCTTTTTATCCATGTATGGGGTCAATGAAAGTATATGAGTGAAACTTGAAACAATGTGCATCTAAAATTGGTAATATTTACTTCTAAGAGTTAGGATTTAGAACAATTTTCCTTCTATCTTCTTTTACCTGCTATATTTTTGTGGTTTTCTTATGAAGAGCATGTAAATATAAATAAAGTCACTATTTAAAAAATCATTTATTCTTAAATGAGTTAAATGTTCAGACTCATCTTTTTTTAATCTTTTTATCTATAGGAAAAAATCATAGCAACTTTCTAAAAATGGTATGTAATGAATATTAAATGAGAAATGAGAATATAGAAGAAAATGCAGTGTAAACTAGAATGTTTTCAATAAATGTTATACCTAAATAAACAAACAAACAAACAAACAAACAAATGTTATACTTGACTTGTTACTTAATTGTGTGCCCTCGTCAATATATTTATCGACTTCCAATCAAGATATCACACTGAGGAGATGGAGGAATTCCCCTTTGTGTTTTGAATTTAGAAATGAGGAACATAATATGATTTAAAAATAAATGTACACACAAATACACACACCAGCCAAGATAATTAAAGGAAATCTGAAAATTCTAGAAATAAAGAGTACCTAAGAACTCAGCAATGAGTCAAAGTGGAAATTCACAGTCCACGGTGGACCCTGAAGGCTTTGTGAATGACCCCAGCTCTGGGCCCCTGGGCTACATGAATGAATTTAGGAGCTTCCTCCTGGGCCAAATGCACCACCAGGGTGAGAAACCAAACTCTGTACATGTGATTGATAAGAAATAGAGAAACCAGCAACAAAATTAGTGCAGTAGGTAAAAGACAAAATGCCCTGACAAGGTGGGGGGGCGGGGTGGCATGATGAAAATATTGACTGAGGCTATGTGTTGGAGACAGACTCAGTAGAATTGCTAGTGATTTAAAACAGAGGAAGAACACAAAAGTGAAACAATAGAGTCAAGAGAAACAGAATAATCTTAAGGCCTGACATATGGTAAGAGCTGAATACATGATAGAAATTATCATTATTAATTACATATTTCATTGAGGAGAAACTAATAACCAGCTTTCCTCCCAACCTTCTTTACACAAGAAAGTTAGATCCAGATAATACTGGAGGTGAGAAGGGCCTGAGTGTCCTAAGTCAGAGACTCTCCAACAAGAGTCTACCTCAGGTAAAAGCTCTTTATTCAAACAACATTCAAAATAAGACAGCTAAGCTTAGGAGATTGCCTTTTCAGAGATCAAAAGCTGACACGTAGAAATAAAATTATGGCAGAGTTGATCTCTTCTGATTTTCTAAAATCCAGAAGCTAAGTCTTAGCTTTTTATGCAAAACCTTTAATTATATGAATGAGTTCAACATTTTCTCTTTTAACACCAGAAAGGTATATGCAAATTCAGTTCAAGAACCTGAAAAATACTGCTTGTAATTGTTATCATTTCTTCCATTTTTATCAAGTTAATGTTACATTCCCAATCCACCATCTTCTTCTCAGACTCATTCTCCCACATCCATAAACAAACAAAAAAACCCAGACTGATTTCTTTCTAAAATTTAAGTGAATTACATCACTATCTGAGATAGCTCCATTTACTTTATTGTTTTATACTTTTTAAACTGAAATATAACAAATACTGAAAAGTATCTAAGTAAAGACAAAATTACATATAATTATATACAAAAATAAATATGCAGCTCTACAAATTTTCTGAACTTGAAGATACCCAAATAACTTCCACTCAAAACAGAATATTATCAGCATTTTCATAAGTTCATATTATGCTTCCTCTTATTTCCTAGTCCTCTTAGAAAGAGATTCTGATTCACATCAAAATAGATTAGTTTTGTAAGGTTTTAAATTTACGTAATAGATTTGTCTATATGTATTCTTTTATGCCTGGTTTCTTTTATTCTTATTATTGTGCTTATGATTGTTCTTATTATTGTGCTTATGATTGGATTAATTCATGATGTTACTGGTAGTAGTAACATGTTCAATTGTTGTTATTATTCAATAATATAAATACACCACAAATTATCCATTCTACCTGTTGATAAACATTTGGCTAGTTTCTGAGTTTTAACTATTACAAATAGTGCTGCTATAAACACTCTTGTATCTCTCTTTTAATGCATGAGGAGTGCTAAAATAGGTGACTATTCAGGTTGAATAGAAAATGCCTCAAAGTTTCCCAATGTGGTTTCACCAATATACACTCAAAAAACTATGGGTGAGAATTTCAGTTTCCCCACATTCCTGACAATACTTGGAATTGTCCGTAATTTTCATTTCAGTCCTAATGGATGGTGTGTACTGAAATATATTTTTGGCTACATTTTGTATTTCCCTAATTGCTAATTAGTTTGAGCCCTTTTTATATTTACTGGCCATTTAGATAACCTATCTTCTGAAATGCTGGTTCAAAGTCCTAACTGTTTTTCTACTGGAATATTTGTCCTTTTCTTATTGATTTGGAAGAGTTCTTTATTCTGCAGGAAAAATGTCAAACATTATAGAAAGCCTGTTCTATACTAAGCTTTATATGCATGGTTTCCTTAAATATTTTCTAATAAACATAAGAGGAACATATTATTATCTATGTTCAACAGAGGAAATCACTGGGCTTTAAAGAAGTGAGGAAACTTGCACAAGGTCACATAGTTAGGAAAGAGGCACCATCTCTATTGAATGGATACCTCTATGGTCATGAATCCAAGATAACTTGAAGCACCAGAAAAGAAAACTGTGAGGCTTCAAAGTTTTGTTCCATCCTCAGATACTGTCACAGGGAAATATTGCTAAACTTGTAATACAAAGTATCAGGTTGTTTTCTTAACACATAATATGTGTCCTATAGTACACATTCAGAAAATATTTCCTAGATTAAAAAAAAAAAAGAATTTTAATTTCACTTTCTCTATAAGCACAGAGAACTACTAAATTGTTAATGCAAAATGTCTTTACACAAGTCTAATAAGAGGGAGAAAAGAAATGAAAATATTGCCGATGTATTCAGTGTCAAATAAGCAGACAGATATTATACAATGAAATGCATGGCTCTGTAACACCTTTTTTGTAAAAGAAATCACTCGATGTAGATCTAAACTTGAAAAAGAATTCACTGGCACAGTATTTGACAAAAAAAAAAAGCTGACTTCTTTTTTTTCTTTTTAACACCTGTAGACAAAATCTTTCCAAGTAAGTAAATCAGGTACCTACTCCAATTCCAACTAATTTTTTTGTAAATCACACATAAAGTAAAATTAATATTCTAAAAGAAATATATTTGCTGTGAAAAAAAAATATATAAGGATCTAAGCTAAAGTAAAAGACCTTAGCTATTGCTTCTTTCCTTCACTACCCATGAATAACCACAACTTGGGCTATTTTTTACATGTTTTCCTAAATTTAGATATATAGAGTTTGTTCCCCAAGTTCCTGACCTTTTCAGGATAAACCGAAGTGTCATAGCTTCTTTCCATAATCTGGAGCTCACAATCATTGTTAGGAACTTGACCTATGCCAATTTAGCTTTTCTCACAGTCAGATTCTCTATAGAATGTGGATACTTAAAATACTTCAAATTCTACTGATTGCATCACCATACAGTATAGCTTCAAATGTTTTAATGAATGTATAGAGATATAACCTTCAACCAACAAAAACAGTGGCCATGACAACTGAATAACCAGTTCTCGAATGAGATCCTGGAACAGAAAAAAGATGTTAGAGAAGAACTAGTGAAATATAAATAAAGTGCTGAGTTTGGTTAATAGTAATATGCTAATACAGGTTCCTTAATTGTGTCAAATATACATAGTAATTAATAAGATATTAACAATAGGAGAAACAGTGAGAGGTATATGAGAAATCTCTGTATTATCTTTGTAACATTTCTGTAAGAACTATTCCAAAATAAAAAGTTCATAGAGATATACAAATATAAATATATGTAAATTTATAAATATATGTAAATATATAAATATACTTATATGGGCATACCTTGTTTTATTGTGCTATGCTTTAATATGCTTCATAGATGTTGCCTTTTTTTTTTTTACAAATTGAAGGCAAGACTTTCCACCAGCAGAAATTACAATTTGCTTTATTGTAATACTCCATTTATTGCAGTGGTCTGGAACCAAACTTGCAATATCTCTGGCGGGGGGGGGGGGGGGTGTTGTGTGTGTGTGTGTGTGTGTGTGTGTGTGTGTGTGTGTGTGTACCATTTCCAGTACTCTCTATTCCTTTATGTAGATGCAGGTTTCCATTGAGTAATTTTTTCCTTCTTTTGAGGATTTCCTTTACCATTTCTTGTCATTCAGGTCTACTGATGATGAATTATTTTAACTTTATTTTTTATATCAATGAAAGTCTTTGCTTCATTTTCATTTTGAAAAATCTTTTCAATGGATAATTATGTAAACAATTTTTTTTCTCCATACTTTGAAGATGTTGCTTCACTATTTTCTAGCTTATATTGTTTTTGACAAGAATTCTGCCACTGTCTTTATCTTTGTTTCCGTGTATATCATGTGTTTTTTCCCCTCTAGATGCTTATATCTTCACTTTACCACTGGTGTAGTTTTCTTCATATGTTTTGTGTTGGGGATTTGTGGAGCTTTTTAGACTGTGGCTATGGAGAGTTGAATGGTAGCTCACCAAAAATTATATCCACCACCCAGAACCTGTGAATGTGACTTTATTTGGATAAAAGCCCTTTGCAGATGCAGTTAAGTTAAAAATCTCAAGATAGGTCATCCTGAATTACTTTGGTGAGCACTAAATCCAATAATAAATATCCTTATAAGAGAAAGACAAAGACTTAAGATCCACAGAAGTGCATGTTAACACGGTGATAGAGATCGGAGTTATGCAGCTACAAGCCAAGGAATCCCTGGAGTCACGAGAGGCTGGAAGAGGCAAGAAAAGATCCTCCCTTAGATACTTCAAAGGGAGCATGATCTTGCCAATACCTTGATCTGGAACTTCTTTCTGTTATTTTAAGTCATCAACTTTGTGGTAATTTGTTATGACTGCCCAAAACTAATACTATAGCTTTATGTTTTTCAATCAAACTTGAAAAAATTCCAGGTATTATTTCTTCAAACATATTTATTCCTTTATTCTCCTTCTTAGGGACTTTGATTACATGTATATTTAACCAATTAAAGTTTCTCCAAAGTTTAATTATTTGTCTTTTATTCTCTGCATTTTATTTTGTATAGTTTCTATTACTATGCCTCAAAGTTCACTAATCTTTTCTTCTGCAATGTATAATCTGTTATTAATCTCAGTCTTATTCATTGTATTTACCTCAGACATTGTAGTTTTCATGTGTAGAAGTTTATTTGGGGTCTTTAAAAATTACCCTGCATATCTCTATATATTCAGTCTCTCCTCTAATTTCTTAAACATGTGGGATATAACCATAGCAACTCTTTTAATGCCCCTTCTGCTAAATTAATCATCTGTGTCATTTCTGTGTCAGTTTCAGTGAATTTTAAAAAAATCATCATTTGGGTTATATTTTTCTATTTCTTTGCTGCTGATAATTTTGATCGGATGTTAGAAATTATTCTTAGACTGCTCAATCTGCTATAATAAATAATATGATAGATTAATAACAATCATTTATTTTCCCACAGTTTTGGAGGTTGGGGTGCCCAAGATTGAGGCACTGACAGATTTAATGTCCAGTAAAAACCCACTTCCTGGTTCATAGATGGCCATTGTCTCCCCACATCCTCACATGGTGGGGGTAGGGGGTGAGAGAGCTCTCAGTCTCTTTTACAGTGATACTGATCTCATCATGAGGACATGACCTAATCACCTTTCACAGTTTCCACCTCCTAATACCATCGCATTAGGGATTACATTTCAACATATGACTTTTGGGGAGACACAACTACTCAATTTATAGCAGAGTGAGTTTTAAAATTTAGGTACTTGTTTGCTCTGGGAGAGAATAAAGTTACTTTGAAACAATTTAATACATTTGCTTCCTGCTTTCTGGTTACTTAGGCAAGACAAAAGTAGCATTTAGTTTTTGGTTAATTTTACCCAGGACTGAAGCAATCCCATTCTTTGTACTGTAACCAATTCTGTATGCATTCTGAGGCTTTCCACTCTGTCCATAGGAAACAGTCATTCTTCTTGGCCTCATTGAGACTTTCAGCCATTATTCCTTCTCATCCTTTAGGGTATTTCTCTTCCTGGTCTCCGGTACTATCCCCAGACACATGCAATGATCTGTACTCTGCTGCATATTCTGCAGGGCCATCTGAAAATGAATTATCTCTTTGCAGATTTCTCCTATCTGGCACTCTGCTCTGTGAATTCTTGCTGCCTTGGTTTCCCTGGAATCATAGTAAAGTCTCTTCAACTAAAGAAGTCCACTGCTCTTTATTTTGGTCTGTCTTCCCTGTGCCTTGGCTTGGAAACTTTCTCTAAGCAGTGGACTGTTTTAATCAGAAAATGTGCCTCACTGGTTTCTCGTCTTTCATGAAATGTCATCTATTTTTGACTGATGTCTAATGTCTTGAATGCTGTTGCTTCTTATACATTGTTCAGATGTCTTCGTCGTTTCAGGTTGACAGAATAAATCACTTTCCATTTTACTCTACTGTGACCAGAATCAAAATGTATCCTTAATTTCTACTGGACATCGTAGATAAAAACATATAAAGTCTCTAAAAAAATAGTTATATTTTTCCAAATATACATTTCCCTTTGGCAAGAAAAAAAAAAGAGTAGCAGCATAAAACTTTGCCACTGTAGAGTCTGGAGTTTAAGCCTCATTAGAGCGTGTACACTTTATTTTTGCCACTGTTCTACGACATAATATGTCTGAGGTTTCAAAGAAAACCTGAGCATTTTTATCAAGCCCTGGGAACTTGGCAGGATATGAACTACAAACTGTATCTTCATATGTCTAGAAGCTGCTAAAGTCTTTGTACGGCTCTTCATCCTCTAAGCTATAGATTTCTGCTGAGTTCTTTGGAGTATAACCCTGTTGTCTGCAATTTAGGAGTTAGCTATTTGAAAGAAATCGTATGCATATTTTGGGATTCCTCTCTCTGTGGCATCCTCTGACATTTTTCTCCTCAAATTTCTGTTTCTTTGGCAAACTCTAACAGTGCTTCCTGTTTCTTCGGTTGAGTAAGTCTGCTGCTTATTGTAGGATTGACCTATACCCAGAAAATCTGAGGGATGTCCTCAAGGAAAAAGTTTGTTATATATTGAACTTACCTAGTATTTTTCCCTTCTTTCAAGGATCATTCCTTTATAGATTATGCCCTCCCTTCTTTACTTGCCCTTCAGTGCCTTCAAATATTTGCCTTTTATACTTTGTCCAGCTTTCATAATTGTTATTGGCATGAGATTTAGCCTGTACTAACAACCAGAGTGCCATGACAACAACCAGCACTCTTTCTGTTATTTGGAAAGCTTTTAAAAATACCAATGCTTGGGACTCACTCCAGACTAATTAAATCAGAATATCTGCAAGTGAGGTCCAGGCATCTGTAATTTTAAATTCTTTCCAAGTGATTCAAATATGCATAGAGAGCTGGTCTAGGTTCATTAGTACTAACAGCTCACCTGGAATTCTTTAATTCAAATCTAAAGCCCTGTGGTCCACACCTTAGAAACAGATTTGTTTGTAAGCGCTATAGTGGTGGATAAAAGCTCCTAGTCCTGATGAGCAAGAGGGATTTCTTGCAGTAGTATCCCTTCTCTTTTTCTAGCTTCAAAGCATCAATGACAATTTCCACAGATGTGAGCTGGACTCATAGTAATCATCGCAGCTATAACTGACAGAGAAACCAGCACAGCCTTTCCACATCCCTTCAATTCACTCTCAGACTTTCCTACTGCTCACTTCTACTTATAACATATACTACTTCTGACACTGGGGCTGTTGTAGAGTTCTGATTGCAGAGCATACCTTTTGGAACATTATTTCTTTTTAACTACATGGGATTTTAGGTTTCTTGGTAATAGAAAGATTGGAATTCAAAGTAATCCCTTGCCTTTATCACTTCTAAAATTTCCTTTAATATCCAAGTCTTGTAATGGTATTCTTATATTTATGTCATATTTATGAATTTATTCTTAATTTTACATTTTTTGTGTAACTATAAGTCTGAGGGTAAAAATAAAGCTGCCAGTCATGATGACCTGGTAGTTTTAGGTTATGAAACAATATTTTGGCTTAGACTAGATGTAGAACTTTTATTTCTATTGTGTTTAAAGTATTTCCCCAGCCTTTCCTCAGTTCTTAGAAAAAACCATATGGGTCAACGCAGTTAACGTTTTTCTCAAGCAGTCATGTCAAATAATTCAATAAATTTTGACGATTAAGTCATAAATGTTCAGAACTTCATTATACCATTTTTGTCAACTTTCTTCTCCCAGAGTAGCTTACTGGAGATAGCCAACTCTTTCCTCCCTTTGAAACTTTCATTAGATCCTCTACTTAATGTGAAATATGAGAAGCACAGTTAAAACATATAGTTTTCCCCTAGGAGAAAGGCAAAAAGCTAAGTGCACCACTATTAAAATCATTGTCTACTCAATGATTACTAACTCCTGAATTATAGGTCTTTATTGGCATTAAGATATCATGATCTTTGGGAAACATATCATTTCATCTTCTCTGAGAGAACAGTAAGGCAAAATGCTAAAATTCACACTGACCTCTCAATAAATCATAACCCAATGCTGAAAAGCTGTTCCTAGCAAATCCTTTTCCTTTTTCAGTCATGCACATGATTGAATAATTTTTTTTTTATTCTTGTCTCCTTTAACATATA
>NW_011888783.1:37258561-37295931 GCF_000151845.1 Pteropus vampyrus | reverse complement strand
ATACTACTTCTGACACTGGGGCTGTTGTAGAGTTCTGATTGCAGAGCATACCTTTTGGAACATTATTTCTTTTTAACTACATGGGATTTTAGGTTTCTTGGTAATAGAAAGATTGGAATTCAAAGTAATCCCTTGCCTTTATCACTTCTAAAATTTCCTTTAATATCCAAGTCTTGTAATGGTATTCTTATATTTATGTCATATTTATGTATTTATTCTTAATTTTACATTTTTTGTGTAACTATAAGTCTGAGGGTAAAAATAAAGCTGCCAGTCATGATGACCTGGTAGTTTTAGGTTATGAAACAATATTTTGGCTTAGACTAGATGTAGAACTTTTATTTCTATTGTGTTTAAAGTATTTCCCCAGCCTTTCCTCAGTTCTTAGAAAAAACCATATGGGTCAACGCAGTTAACGTTTTTCTCAAGCAGTCATGTCAAATAATTCAATAAATTTTGACGATTAAGTCATAAATGTTCAGAACTTCATTATACCATTTTTGTCAACTTTCTTCTCCCAGAGTAGCTTACTGGAGATAGCCAACTCTTTCCTCCCTTTGAAACTTTCATTAGATCCTCTACTTAATGTGAAATATGAGAAGCACAGTTAAAACATATAGTTTTCCCCTAGGAGAAAGGCAAAAAGCTAAGTGCACCACTATTAAAATCATTGTCTACTCAATGATTACTAACTCCTGAATTATAGGTCTTTATTGGCATTAAGATATCATGATCTTTGGGAAACATATCATTTCATCTTCTCTGAGAGAACAGTAAGGCAAAATGCTAAAATTCACACTGACCTCTCAATAAATCATAACCCAATGCTGAAAAGCTGTTCCTAGCAAATCCTTTTCCTTTTTCAGTCATGCACATGATTGAATAATTTTTTTTTTATTCTTGTCTCCTTTAACATATAATTTGTTTCTCAACTAAGATGGTGACTGTTGGTTCATCCATTCCATCCCAATTTTTATTGTAATGTCTAGAACTTTATCAAACAATAAGAATTGGGGGAAAAAGCCATAAAAATTTCAGGATAAAAATTAAATAAATAAAAAAGAGACAAATCTGTGAGGAGACTATAAAAGAAATCCAAGATTATTTAGAATAAAGTTTGATAGCTTCTTGGTAACCTTACCAGTATTAAAACTATGATTATAAGATCATCAAAACTGTATACTCTATCTTAATTGTATACTCTAACTTAATACTGGTAACTTTACCAGTATTAAAACTATGATTACAAGATCATCTTATTGTATACTCTATCTTAAACAGGAAAAATATGTTTAATATTAGTCCCTGGGGACTTCTCTTAGACAAAGGGTAGACTCTCTGTTCAACAGGTAATTAGCAAACTAAAGACACTCAGAGTTATCTAAAATCTAGAGAAATTATTAAAAGGATTTATAAATAAAAATAAAATAAAAAAAAATCACTGCCAGAGATTCCTAAGCAAAAGACATTTCAAGTGCCTCTAATGGTTGTTTCAGAAATATTCACCAAACTGCCTCTTAAAAACCTATTCTACTGTATAGTATAAGCTCATCATGACTTACAGAAGATAATATATATTTAAAAGACACTTTGCTGACAGCTGCTGAGGCTCAAACCACAGAACAGAGAGGAAGTTGGGAAGAATAAAAGGAAAGAAAGTAAAGAAAGAATATTTAAAGAAAGAAAAAAGTCATGAGAGAGAGACAGAGGATCAAGTCCAAAGCATTAGAATCTCTAAATCTACTATTTCAGAGTTCTAAGTGAATAGTTTGGGCTCTGTTCAATGGATATATTATAAACTACACTGGGATTTTCTCTTTTTAATTAAAACACTCTCTGATGTTTTTGCAGGCAAAAAAAAAAAAAAAAATCTCCTTGAGATAAATTCTAAGGAAAAGTATGGTAAGTCTCTGGAACCAATTTAACACAGAAGTCTGACAAATTAAATTTCCACCATCATCAATAACAAATTGGGTGAAATCAGCTTATTTTAATTGATTGTGCCAAAAGACAGAATGCCTTTTCAGTGACTCTCCTAGACTCTGTATTAGGACACATTGTCATTCCAGTAAAAAATAGCAGAGCATTTAGGAATATGTGCTTTCACTCTAATGAAGATAAGGATGATCATTAAAAAGATGAAACATTTCTAGCTTAGAGTAACATGTCTAAACTAAAAAGCATGGGCATGAGATCAAACCATGGAAGTGTTGTGCCTGCCTCAAAAGTGAAAAATGATGGATGATGACAAGAGAAATCAGAAGAAAAGTAAAGAGTTTATATCAATCTAGAAAGTACCACAGTGCACTCAAAGCAGCTAAATCGTGTTCTCTGATCAATACAATAAAATGCCATCAATAAACTAAGTGAGCAGCAGCCCTCACAGGGCACACAGCTTGTAAACTGCATCCATATGACATTTTAGGCTCCACAAAATGTTACATCCCTCAAGCTGAGTGTACATGTACATGTACTGCAGACATAAGCCTATTCTTACATAAAAGTTTGACGAGTCTTTCCTTCTTTGGACAAATATAATTTTGTTATTTATTTTAACCATGGAGGAAATTTTATTAAGTATCTAAGTATCTAAGCCTGTTGAACCCCAAGAAGTGTCCTTGACAGAGAGCTAAGTGAGCCTATGGGGTAATTTAAATGTAGGATGATTTTTTAAAAAGAGAAAAATAACTGAAATCATTCCCAAATAAGAAAATCATATATGTACTATTTCCCACAGTGGCAAGAAAGGGGATTTTATTGGATTAAGGATAGAAGGTCAGTTGTGGAAATGCAGTTTGACATGGAAATTTATGCACTGTGGTGTGAAAAGTTTCCATAACTCCTTAGAAGAGAATTGGCATGTTGAATCTGCAGTGAAGTAAAAAGCTCTTCGTCATTTTGAAAGAAGATTGGATTGAATGTTAGAATGATGAGAGTCTAGTCCTGTTCTGCAATTCTATAAGCGTGGTCTAAATTAGGTCATACCACCATTTTGAGGTTTGGTCTACATATGGAAAATGAGAGGGCTACATTAAATCTCTTCCAGCTAAGATTAAAAATCACATTTTAAACCATGCCTTTAAAGAATAGCAGAATATGCATTGTCAATTTGCCATGGTGTATCTTCTGTTGCAAGAACCTTAGGAGAGGGTTGGGGAAGGCAGCACAACAAAAATGATGCTATTAAAAGACCTGAGAATTTTAAATGCAAGGTCATCCTATCATTTCATAGATTTCCATTCTCACTCTTCCATGTATATTTTATATAAACTCCCAGTTTTTCTTTCTTTGCCACCATCATTGTCATTTAAAGGTTTTAATTTCATTCCATGTTTAATATGGTCACACCTATGCAGGAAGAGTAGATTAGAACCTATCTGCTAAGGCTATAACTGTCCCTTCTCTGAGACATATGGTTGCCCTGGAAGAAACTCACTAGATTTTCTTACAGGGAAATCCTAAGAGATTTCCTCAAACTACTTGTAGGATTTGAAAAACAACTTGGAATCTATTCAAAGGCTTTAACATATGTCAGAGTTAGCTATGGAATCAATCTGATGCACAGGCTTATTAGTCATGTGACCTTGGGCTTAGAACTCTTTGACTCTGTGTTATCATTTATAAAATTGAGATAAAATATCTACTTCACAGAATTACTAAATTTAAATTAATTTTTGTAACATATTATGTTTACTCAATACCTGTTAGTCTCCTAAACCCACCACAATGTCTATGTTTTATTTTAGAACAACATTAAAGAGGCTAAGTTCATAGTAGTGAAGTCCTAGCCAACTCATGGGACTGTCAAATAACTTCACTGTCTCCTGAGGAAGACTGTGGATAGTCGAAAAAGAGTTCCACTAAGGCATCCTGGGAGAATCAACAAAATCCATCTCTTCTTCTGGAAATCAACTCAGAGATGGTTCAGAATAGTCCTTTAAGTGAAGGAAAGTCTGTTACATTGTACTTCCATTTCATTTAGAGAGACTACATCTACAAATCTAAACTAAGCCAAACTGCTTGAGAGGTATTACTCATCACCATTTTTTTTTTAAATGGACTTTTGATGCAATCAGTTCAAACTACCACAGAATACCTATTCTTCCACTTGATTTAACATTAATTCAATGAGTGGCAGAATGCATTAACTCCAAATTTACAAATTAACTTTAATCAAAGATATTTACCTTTTGAATACAAAAAAGGATTTGGCATCCTCCACTCTAACATACCAAAATCAAATCAAAAGTCAATGTACCAACAGTGTACTCTATTAATCATAAATTTTATTCAAGATTCAGTCACTTAGCTTTCAAGTCAAAGGAGGCACTTATAACTCATGTTCCAACAGGCTGAATTTAATATAACTATCTGAATTATCTGAAATACCATCATGCAAATATTCATTCTGATGACTTACAAAAAAAGTAATTCTGAAAATTTACTATCATAATTGAAAACACATTACGCTAAACATGCATGTATGCACCAGAAAAACATTTACATCACACGGGAGACCAGAGGAGAGAATGTTTAGTGGTGAATAATAATATCCCAGACATTTCCTTGATTAGATCACATCTTGTGCTTGTGTTGTCTAAATACACTGTCTATTAGGATGTGCTATCATCTTCCCTACCTATTAAGGACAAAGATGCCTTTTCTCTTGCCATCAAAAGTCATTCAGGCAATTCTCCAACCAGGAAGTAACTAATCCTAATTGTATATTGCTTATTTATTTTGCTAAGAGCTATTTGCATTCATTATGTAGCTTTTATGTATGCATTTTTTACATCACACTTCATTCATTCTCATGTAGAAGAAAAACAATCCATATACAACGTTGTACACTATTGTTGCATACTGCACACAGGCACACTTAGGAGTTTATTAAATGACACATAATTATGTAATCAGTGTTTTTCCTACTTTATATTCTGCAGAATCCATGGCAGATGTTATAATGCGTTTAAGTATATCAGTGATATTTGGGGAATTACTTAAAAGTTTTGTGATAGACTGAGAATAACTGTTTTCCCATTTAGAAAATACAAGATCACCTTTTCAAGAGTAGAATAGATTCAAATGGTCTAATATTGGCTTTTGTGGCTAACAGTAGTCAAAAGACTGCTATCTAGATATAATCGGTAAATCATTTTCTTAATAATACTGATTTATTTGAGGACTTCTAGTTGCTATTTATATAAAGTTAAGAGCTCAGATATTTAAAAATAATCTATTTGGGTTCTATCTCTATCTCTATCACTTTGGGTTCTTGTCTCTATCACTTACTATTTGTGTGAACTTCAGCAAGTTACACATAGATACCTAAGGTATCTCTTCTTCATTTCCCTAAATTATAAATTGGGGATAATAGTACTACCTCACTGGCTTGTAACAAGAATTAAATGAGTAAAAATTTGAAAAGTATTTAAATAGTGTCTGGCACATAGTAAATATTAAATATTTGTGAAAGAAAGAGATGGAGAGAGAGAAAGGGACGGAGGAAGGGAAGGAAGGAAAGAAGAGACGGAGGGAAGGAGGGAGGTTAAGAAGACAGGCAGGTCACCAATTTAAAAGTTTTTAAAATTATTCATAAGAGATTTACCATTTTCTTTTTTAAGAGGAAGATGGGGGATGCATAATGGAAATTCAACTGATAAGGACCTGAGTTTATGAAAACTTGACTTGAGAACCTAAGTGGAGAAGCTACAAAATGCAGTTATCCTAAGGAATACAGGAGAGAGGTGAAATTTGTTGGCAGAGGGCAATGGTCTGGTTATCAAGATAACAGAGGTAAATTCAACTGCGTAGAAAATAATCATGGGACAAGTAGCCTAAAAGGATGCCAAGCACTTCTCCCTTGAGATTAGTTTGAATAGAATTTGTTTTGGAGGTGGAATCATTTGAGACAAGAAAGTTCCATTGTACCAAATATGCATAGGAGAAGAACTGACTCTTTAAATAGAAAAGCTACTTATTGGAAATAAAGATTGTGGCTCTGTGGCTAACAACAAAACAAACCTTGACACTATTGTTAATAAAGTCAGAGAGAACAGCACTTGTCAGTACTTCTTGCATAGAAACTAAAAAGAGGAATAGAACTGTTAACATCTGAAATCAAGCATTTGTTCAGCTAAAGTGACTACTAGCATTCCTGTGAGAGTTTAGGCATTCTTGTTTCAAATGCCATCATCATATTTAACATATTTTAAGAATCGGTTATATAAACCAGGTAATAATAATGAATATTTTCATTAAAAAATAATCTTAAAACACCTATATTAAGTGTTTATGTTTGCAAATGCCTACAAAACATGTCTGGAAACCCTTGGTTGGCAACACTTAGCTACTAAATAAAATACATATACCATCTAGTACCAAAACCCAAAACAAACCAGAGGTTTAGAGATGCACATTTTAGAATATGTGTTTAATGTACTGCACAGCCTACTAGTAGATTTTTTGTTGTGATAAAGTCAAAAATTCTATTTATTTTGACTATTTCTACTAATATCTTTAAAAGGCATTTTTATAGTAGTCTTTTAATGGAATGGCTACCTCAAATAAGGTATATAGGAATTAGTTTGTGAATATAAGTGCTAATACAATAGGGTGTATTAATTTGTTATTCTATAACTACATACCATATGCAGCTCAAATTTACAAATAATAACTGGGAAATACACTTCTAATTCTTTTATATCACTTAAGATAACTGGTTGCAAGTACCAGAAAGCACGATACAAGTTATTTCAAATAAAAGAAATGTATTGTCTTTTAAAAGTGAGAAAACATTTCTCAGAAGCCTTCTTTCATGTAATCAGCCACAACTGGTTGCAGAGTATCCTAACAAAGTGGTTTTCAAAGCACGTGGCCCTTATTGGCATCAGCATCATCAGAAGGAACTTGCTAGAAATGTTAAGTTCTCCAGCCTCACACCCTACTGAATCAGAAACCTGGCATGGAGCCCAGCTGTCTTTGTTTTAATAAGCTCTCCAGGTAATTCTGATACACATTCAAATGTGCAAAACACTTCTCTGAACCACCATGGGAACTAAAAGATTACTATATTTGGTTTAAACTATCTGAATATACACCCTGGAGTTTATCGTAGCATAAGAACCTTCCCTGAGGGACAGATAATTGAATAAAACTAGGATTGTGTTAACAGAGATGTCATAAAATAGGAGTGTGGAGAGGTGAGTGAATAAATGTTGAGAAGGCAAACTTTTCACATATCTTTCTCATCAAACAGTATAATGCAGTAGAAAGACCAAGAATTTTTGAATCCAAACAGATTCAGTTTGTAAACCTAATTCTAACCCTAACTGGAATATATGGCAAGTTATTTCATTTCTAGGCACCTCTGCTTTCTCATCTCTGAAATTAGAATAATTATTCTTTTCTCAAAGAGATTTTGTAACTGGGATATAGGAAGCACTGAATAAATTGTAATTTCCCATCACAATTTCATCAGAGCTACTGATAGGAAAAATTAGCACTTTTGTGCTTTATTTTTTATTCCATTTCTGACTGCACAGTTTAGATGTGTTAGTAAGAGCATCTCAAATTGTGCTTTATTATTTCTTTATACAGCAAGGGTGTTACCTCAGAATTAACAGGTTATTCCTTCTGAAATAAACTTATTTTTTAATTAACATACAAAGTTGTTTCATCTAATGAATTGGATACTAGATTTCAACAGATTTTTGTCTGAACCTTTGAAACAGAAACGGCATTTTATTGTTTTAAGTACAAACCATTTTCCAACATTCTATGAAGAAGGCTACTTCTTCGAGTCATTAGATTTAGCAAATACGCAAGACATCCAGTTGATTTTAAATTTCAAATAAGTAAAGAATAATTTTTTAGTGTAAGTATATCCCAAATATTTTATGGGACATATTTATACTAAAAGATCATTGTTTATCTGATATTCAAATTTAACCACTGTCCTTTATTTTCTTGCAAACCTACTAGTATTTCCACTTTTGTATCTCATGGTCCCACCACTGAGATAAGCTATGGGAAGCAGCTGAGAATATTGATCAGTAAATTTAATCTTCACACATCATAAGCACAAATAATGTCAATGCATTTAGGCTCAGTTTACTCGAGTGAAATTAGGCGATTGGACTGAAGGATATCTGAGGTCCTTTTTCTCTAAAACATATGTGTAGGAAGCTTCAAAGCATTTCTGGGATCATATGAAAAATTAGATAACACATTCTTTTCAAAACTATAAAGTACTACACAAATAAATATTGGTAATAGTGATGATAGAACAGCCTATTATTTTAAATTATATGTCTGACTATAAAACTATTCAAAGCCTTCTTATATATTTATATTCTGTTAGCCCCCCTCCCCCCAAAAAAATATTGCCGTGAGGTCAAAATAAGTGATATCTTTGAATTTATTTTTCTTTATACAGCTTATAGATATTTATAAGGTAGGTCTTCAGAATTCTCTCTACCATAGAATCTCTCTTAGTTTAATAGAGTAAATTACATTTACCAGTTACCAACAAACCTTGTATCAATCCATAATGTAAATATGTGTTGGGCAAATTTGCTTCTTGTTAAATTGTTTTTAAGGAATAAGTAAAATGACATGTAAATAAATAAGAATAACTGAATAATCAATATATAGTTAATTTTATCACAAGGTATAGTCTAATAATCACATAATTATGTTAATACTATATTTTTAACTATTTAAGCAAATATAAATGAAATTGTTTTTCTCAATTTATTTAAAATTATTTTGATAAGTAAATTATAAATTGCATGGTTTTCCATCTTTCAACTATATTAGCAATGTATATTAAAGTAATGAAATAAAAATATGACAATAATGTTTACATTAATAAAGCAAAATACCGGTTTATGTGTGTATTTTGTATGCTACAATGACAATTAAGGATAACCAGCTTAGTAAACTTAGGGCATTCAAGTAAACAGAATTAAGAGACATATTCACATTCCTTGTCTATCCTGGTCATAGGATCTTTGAAAAATTAATCCCAAATTTTTATGTTCAAAAAATAGCCTCATTTTATTTTAATATTTTAAGTGTCAGTTTTCCACAATGTTACAAATTGGTATATGTTTCTAACGATAATTCACTCCTTGCTAACACCTCACAAGATAATGTAGGTGATATCATGCTTATGTAAAATAAAACTTGATTAAAGACAACTTATGCTTGAATATTAGTAATTAAAACAGAAAAGCAAACAAGATATTGATTTCAACATAACATTTATGCTTAAGGAAACAGATTTAACTAAAGAGGTAGGATAAATTAAGGCATAAGGAGATTATAAAATAGATTTTATTTATTTTAGATGTATTTATTTTATTTAGATAATGAAATTGCTATTTTTAAGGTCAAATGTTATCAAATATCAGTGATTTCATATAATTCAACATAATGAAATGATTATCAAATGCCCTAGAGTTGAAACTGGTCCTTAAAACTTTATACTTATGATTTATAGTTTTATAAAAAGATGCTATTACAGTAAAATATGCTTAAAATAATTGGAAGCAGATTTAATGTACCTTAGTACGAATATAGTTAAGAAAACTATTGTTGATATATACTATGGAACATTATTCAGTATGTATGGGCAACTGGCTGCTCTGGCAAGGGATAGAGGGAGGGGTGAGGACTAGTAACTTTCAGCAAGCACTACAAAAGGTGTCAGCCTTCTTGTCACACTGAAGTGTCACATGTAGAAGGTCTTGGAGTCAAAGAGAAGGGATGAGAATGAGAACACAGAAACGCTTTTTCTTGGCAAAACCTTCATGCCTCCAATTTTACTTAGTCAGTATTAACACTAGTTAAGATTAGGCCTTTTTTTTTTTCTTTAAATAATCAATACATTAGTATAGGGGAAAGGAAAAGGGAAAAGGGGAAATAGAAAGAAGAAAATAAACATTTCTTGAACTCTAATATATTACAAATGCTGAAACATACATGGCAAGAAATTTATACGGATATTTGTGTTTTGTTCTAAATTAATTTGTTTATTTTTCTGTTCTTCTTTTCCAAACCAAAGGGTAACCAAGGCTTTCTTATGTCTTTGCCCAAGGGGGAAATTTGTGTGGAAAGTTCCAAAGTAGAGTTGTCTAAAAACAATATTTTTTTCCTAAATTTTGCTTTTCAAGATCTAAATTGTAGGGACTACCTGAAATCATATAGAAAAGAAAGGGAAGCATTCAGAGTCAGAAAAAGGAGAGTCTGGGAACAGAAAGATGACAAGAATTATGATTCTGAAACATGATTCCTTGAAATGTCTAAAGGCAGGCAGGACTTAAGGAAAACATGATTAAACATTGCATGTTGTAAGGCTGACCTTTGCTGCCAGGCATCATCAAAGATTCCCTTGAATGCACTTGTTATTAAAGCAGAATCATTCAAATTAAAGGACTCTTTAAATCCAGATAAAGAAAATACTAATGGTGACCAGGGTGTACGGAAATCAGGAGGCCTTACTATAATACTATGTTCTGCCAAAAATTGTTGGAACTGGGTTCAGAGTAGGAAAGAGAACCAATCATTTCAATGACTGAATTACCTGTACACCTGGCATGATGGGAGCAGAAATTAATATTTTATTTGATTTTAGTTAAAAAGAAAGCATACGATATTCCTTCTATACCTAAATTTGGATAGGAAAATTTGTCTCCTCTAGGACATATTATCACATTTGACTGGGCTAGTCAACAAAGGACTAGTTTACGTTGAAAAGGTAGAAATTATTCAGATTTGGCTTAAAGAGCTTCGACCACCAAACTAGCAAACATTTAGTACAAAGGAAATACACAAGATAAGAAAAAAGTGAGTGGGCTCTGTCTTCAATGCCTTCTTCTCTCAGGCACATGGTTGGAATTCGGTAGAAAATTCAACCAATGCTGAGTAAGAAGTTCAACATAGAGAAGGGGCCGAGGATGCTCTAATGTCTACATGCCACTATCAAGGAAATGCTGGCTGTGCCAGAGCTAAATATTTGCAGGTTTTATTACCAAGTCCTAACTTGCCACACATTTAAAAACCTTAAAAACCCAACAATCATAACAACCCCACTTTATAGATGAGGAAGTGGAGGCTCAGAGAGATTGCACAACTTGTCCAAATTAACTCAATTAGTAAGAGTTACAACTAACATTAAAATGAAATTTTGACATCAAAGACTTTGCCTATTGTCCTAAATTATGTTACCATCTATCGATTTTTTTTTTCTTTTCCCTGATGTTACTCGACAAGATTTAGATGAGTTTTCAAAGAGAACTGAGGTGAAAGCATAATATATCAAGAGAGACTGTCTGAAGGACAAAGATCTGATCTTAAGTGGTGAAAGGGAAAGAAAATTCAGGGCAAGTAGGACTACTACCTTTTTCTATTTCTGCCCATGAGGGGTTTCCAGATAGGAGACACACAGATGGATGGATTTGGCTTGAGGACTCAAAGACCAGAATTCTGTGGCAAAGTCTGACAACCTAGAGAAGGAAAAAAACAAGGCATGAGTAACAGCTGAGTTCTTGAGAAAAACTGGGGGTCAAATGAAAGAACTCAGGGATACAAACAATAAGCGTGGAGCCAGTCCATGAGGAAAAGTAAAGAGGTACAAAACCATATGGCAGGTAGCAATAACTGGAACAAACCAAAGGGATCAATACAATGGAATAAACTTTCCAAAGATAGATCTGTCATTCAACTTCCTAAAATATTTCAATTGCTATTTATTACCCTTAGAATAAAATCTAAATTTCTTATTCTGGTTTTGAGGGCCATTCAGGAGCTGGCCCAGCTTATTTCTATATGCTTACTTCTGTCCAATTTGCCCTTATTCTTGCATCAATTTTCTGTCATGTGCCATGCTCCCTTAGTCCTAGACTTCTCAGTTGCTATTTCCTTGGTGTGTAATCACCTAAATACCCAAATCTGTGATAATCTAAACTCCTCAGTCTAAATTCTATTCCTCTTTCAGCTATAATAAAAATAACTCCCTTAATGAAATGCTCAATACATTCTGGACGTTATGGAAAAAATTTTATGCACAATAAATAATACACTGCTTATATGAGACTTTGAAGGTGGGTATTTTTTCGTGTCACAGATAGGGAAACTGAGTTTCAAAGAGGAAAAGTATTATATCATTCTCCCACAATAATTTAGAGTGTGTATTTACATCTGTTCCCACCTGACTCCCAAGCCTTTAAATTGATAATAAACCTATTAATGCTGTTTCTAAAACTGAAAGGTGAGCACAAAATAAACCTAACTTATTCTGGAGAAGAAAATGTAAAAGAGAGACCACAATCATCTTCAAGTTCCCAATGGATTTTGTGTGTCCCAAGAGCAAAAGCATAAAGCATATTAAATTTCATCTGCAGAGATTAGAGATTGCTGCTCAGACTAGAGATGAATCTTCAAAAGCATGAACTAAAACAACAGATTTACTCAAAAAACCCTTCCACTAGTGGTCTTAAGAAAGATTTTTTCTCGATGCTCATAGTAAAGGCATAATAAAGGTGACTCTTGAAACGACTTGCCCAATTTGCATGTGGACATCTCTGCTTCCTGATCTAACTACTGAAATAACTATTTAAATGTAGATATTAGAAAACCATTAAAAATCACATGAGACAAGTAGATTTCATTCATATGTGGGATATAAACTGAAAACAACAAACAAACATAACAAAGACTCATGGACACAATCAGTGGATTAGTGTTTACCAGAGGGAAGTGGGGGGAGGTAGATATGGGATAAAGGGGTCAAATATTTGGTGACGGGAAGAAAATCTAACTTTGGGTAGTGAACACAAAATGCAATATATATGACATACTATAGAACTGTACACTTGAAACATTGACTATTAAGCAACATCGCTTCAATAATTTTTAATTGAAAAAAAAGAGGCAAAAAAAATTTTAAAGCTAATTTATCATTAGCTTCCTGAATCATTTTCATTTGATAGGTGGTTAAATTTTAGATTATGCATTTTCCATGAACTTACTTTCGAATCAGATCTTTTCCGGCCAACCTTCCTCTGAACTATGCCTCAAAAGTGATCATTATCAGTGTTTATAGAATCATATAATTTTTTTTTTTATTCACTTAACACAAGCTCCTTGCTTTTAATATCAGGAAAATAAGGCCCAGAGAGGTTATGTAAAAAATTAAAGGTATAGCTGGGGGTAGAACCAAAGTTTCTTTATCTCCATCTACTATATTAAGTCGTTCTGCATGGTCAACGAAGGCAGCTACACTATGGGTGGCAGGGGATGGGGAGGTGGGGAGCAGGTAGCTAGCTTTATTTCCTACACTGCACAACATTTAGTTAAGTCTATAAATAGCCCTCAAATTGCTAGGATCTAAATTAGACACAATAAATAATAAGTGGCATAAATTGGCCACTCTCTATTGAAAATATAAATGATTGTATATATATGTGTGTAATTCAGAAAAAGAGGCTATCAGTTTCTGTGTAACATATTTTCCTTGTTCAACCAAAGGTGGCAAATTGACACAGTAAATAGGATCACTGTTAGTGAGCCTTTAAGCATTACTGGTTATTTTTTCTTTCTTTTTTAAATAGAGCATCAACTAGGCATTGAACTGTTACAGGAATAGGAAAGGCAAGCAGCAATTAACAAGCTGAAACTGATTCACATGTAAACAAGCTTGGGCTTGTATTTTCATGAAAAATACTGACAAAAGTAATTTTTTAATATTTAACTCCTATTGATATTTTTCCCCTTGCCTCATTACTCAGACCTTCTCCCTCCTATAGATCCAGCATATAAATTCACCTTTCTCATAAGAGGAGTGGTTTTCTTCCTTGAGAGAAGAAAGGAAGACTTAGTTAAGTGTCAGAGCCTAGATTAATTCGCTTTCCTTCAAGGATTACCTTTATTCATTTTTGTATTTTATTCACTCCTCAAATACAATTCCACAAAATACAATTCTATTTGAATTTATTCTCCGCCAATTTGAGAAATCACAATGTAATTTTCACTGCTATAAAATGTCATGTGATGAACTCATTCCCTGTATTAAAATGCATCAGTGGGTCATGATGGCTCATAAGAAACTTCTGAGATAGTTTCCTGGAGAATTTTGAAAGATTTCATTTCTATTCTGAAGTAGCAATCTACATCGTTATTTTTTTTTCCCTCTAGAAGTGCTTCTCAAACTTTAGTGTACATAAGAATCATCTGAGAGCTTGTTAAAATGCAGACTTGAGGGCTCTACTTCTTGAGGTTCTAATTCAGAAGGTCTGGCCTGGTGCCTGAGGTTTTGCATTTCTAACAAGCTAGCAGGTGATGCTGATGTAGCTAAGACCTTGTGCAGCTTCTTCCTTCAATAACCTGGAAATGACATACAGATGTCCTTTTAAACATACATAAATGGACACTAAAATCCATCCCTGCACATAGTAAATAGGGATATTTCGCCATTTAGCTCTCATCATTAAATCTGTTAAAAGAAATATGACATTTAAAAAATGGCAGCATAGAGTTTTCCATCAAATCTATCTCATGATGATCCCCTCCCCCTTGTAATTTTGCCTCCCTAAAGACATGAGAAAGCAATGACTTGTGCAGGAAACAAATCACTGTTGAGCTCTACCTGTATTAAAATGTACATGTGTTTGTGAATTCTCATTATTATCTATAACTGCCCTGAAAGCTGCAGTGACTTGGCTCCTCATCTCTAACATTTTACAGACTAACCTGGCAGGTTTGTATGTCAGATAGAACAGCAACAATAAATAAAATGTAAAATATGGATAAATTATATGGCAGTCAAGGGCATGAACATTTCAGGGAGAAGAGCTTTAGGGGCCAGGGCTTAGGCAATGCCACAGATTTCCTAGGGAATGATGCTACATAACTATCAATTCTGCCTATGTCGAATCTAGGAAAGAATTAAGGAAAGTTTGAGCTTTGTGGATGAGTTGAAAAAGAGAGGTTGACTAATGTTTGGCAAAGATTAATATCTTAGGCTTTAGAAAAAGAACCAAATTGCTTAGATTATGCCCATCTATTAGTGACATATTTTGAGCACACACATCCAATACATTCATACTTACTTTGAAGTATTTATGCTCACCATTATAATCTTATCACTATACAGTATACTATAAAACATACACTAAAATATATATTTTTGAAAGTTGAGATAAAGATGTAATATTTAAATGTCTTGCTAATCGCAATATCTTCATATTAAAAAGGCATAATATACACTTAAAGGTTTATCATTAATGATATTAAAAATAAATCCATATTTTAAGTATGTATTGATAATTTCAACTTTTTGGAAGAAAGCATGTCAATATAATTAGATAATTATATTTTAGCCTCCCAGTGTGGCTAAATGCCCATACCAGGAGAAAAAACATCAGCTGCGCCAATTTCTTGTCATTTGCCTATGCTTACATTATATTATATTCAACTTGTGGTTCTTTAGCTAGAATCTTTCAGGTTTCCCCTTCAAATTCTGGTTGGAAATTCTCTTTTTTTCTTCAAACTTCTTTAGCAGCCTTGGTATGTGCATCACTCTTTTCTCAGTGATGAGTTACAATCTGCATATTCTTGGTTATCTTTTATTCCTTATAGTCTTCTCATTACTTACCTACCATAGTATGTGAGCCATAGCAAGTGCTTAATAAATATTTACTAACTAATAAGTTATGGAGGGAAAAAACACATATTTCATATAGAAGCATGCTAAGAGATAGAAGAAGCTTTTCATTTTCAGTTAGGTATCAAATCTACTATATTTCCTCTTTTATAAATAAAGGCTTTAATTACAATTCCTTTTCAGCAATAATCACAAAAGAATGTTTTTCTATGAATCTCCTTGCCATGCCAACAGGATGATTACTCATACTCCACTAGAAATCTGGCACATCACATTACTTTCACTTATTTTTATAGCATGAAAATTGTCTCACATCTGATAAGTCGGCAACAGAAATCATCTCTGGAGATGGACTAAAATAATTCAGGAGGAGAAAGTGTCTTTAAATCTAAAAAAATTTCGAAAATATCTGCTTTGAATATTATACAGAGAGGATAATAAATATACATTAGCCAGTCTCTTTCACCAGTGTTTCAATACACAAATATATTTATAATACTTGTTTCATAAAAGCATTGTTTTTTTACATAAATTTATTGAAAATATTTGTTTTACCATAGTAAATGTCAATTATTGCACATGACATCGCTAACTTTCTTTACAAGCTAGGAAACAATATAAATTAAATATAAAAAAATATTGAAATAAATCCAAAATCACATATAGTGACTTTCTTAAAAAAATAGCAATCAAATCAATGAATTCACATAAACATCATGGCAAACATTCAAAGCAAGCAAAAATGTTTGTTCAAAAAATCAGAAAAAAAGTTTCACATGCACCATATCTCCTTTCTTCTAAAAAAATCTTGTACTATTAATAATTGGGCCAGTAGGTTTATTATATGACTTCCAGTTAAAAGAAAGTTACCAAAAATTATTTTTAATCTGATAGTTAATTTAGACATGGCAAGCTTAAAGTTCTCCAAGAATGCGATATGATAGTTTTGACAGCAACCTTGGACTTTCCTTACCTTTGAACTTGACCTGTAATGAGAGGAAGTCAAATAGCCACAGTATCCCTCAGGTTTTATTGACACCCACTTGCTTTTATTTCCCTTTCATACTTTGGTATTTTCCATTTTTAGCAGGTCTCTGGGCACGAAAAAAAAAAAATCAATTAGTGAGGCATGAGCTTCTAAACCCAATTTATCTTTCATTTGTAAAAATATAAAAAGGTTTTATACTTTCCACTTCTTATGCTATGTTATGAAGAATCAACACCCCAGCTTTATGAAAAGCCCAAATTGCTGGTGTAAGTTGGAAGTAAAATGTGGCCATAGATTATTTTTGCTCCAGAGAGCTCCTGCTGCCAGAGGTTGTAAAGGTGAATGCAGAGGTGCAAATGAGACCACCAAGGTCCCTGACATCTGCTGTGTATTGGTATAGGAACATTACACACATGAAGAGATGAATGGAGTGTTTTATCCATAGGAATCTCAAATATTCTAAAATATAAGGACTTAGTAGAAGATTAGCAAGGGACTCACTCAACAAAATATGGTTCTTTAACTCAACCACTTGCATATAATAACAGATCCTATGACAGTCATCAATTGTGGCACATATTAAGATTCTTGAGTCTTTTTTTGACCTTTAACATTCTTCATACTTCTAGACAGAATTTGGCAAACTCCCTGGAATCTTGAACAACACCATGAATTAACTGAAAAAGATACAGTCCCTAAAAAAAGGTAAAACCACCATAGCTTCTGAGCATGCTGAGAGGGAAAATATGTAGACATTAAATCTAAAAAACATATGCCCTACACTTTAAGATAGTTTGTGATATTAAGATAGTTTGTGATATAGATACAGACACATATACATTCTAAAACTGTGCTATTATATAAGATGATAGACAAGGGCAGATGACATTATTTTAAGCCTTCAGTCTTAATCATTAATTGATTGACAATAATTATGCTTCTCTTAGAATCATTATTAAGAAAGGATCCTAATTATTCAGTCATTTTTAAATGCCTGAATCAATAACCACATACTCATGTACATATTTACATATCAGAAGAAAAATAAAGTCATTTAGAAAAGATGAAAATGTGAAAAAAAAGTGTTTACAGTAGATATTTCTAACCTATTATCATTTTTAGTTAGAGTGGTATAATCTTTGAGAGTTTCTCGTTTAATCCTGGAAAACACTTTAGAGTTTTAAGACCGATTTGGAATTTGCCTATCTCAGGGAAAAAAAAAAAAAATACAATGTCACCAAATTAAAGATTTTTGCTGTGGGAAACCATAGATAAAATTAAAAATCATAGAGTTGCCTGACTGATAAGCATTTCAACTATCATTACAGCAAACATCCATCTACATTCAATGAGACTCCTGTGAGCTTCTTTGGAACATACATGAATACTGACACAAGGTGTTTCCAATCACACAGAGAACAGCAGCTGTGCAACCTTAAGAGCAAGGGTAAGAATAGGCATGACACGGGCAGACAGAATCCAAGGAAGAGGGAGTTTGGTTCTTTCAATTACCTATAATTAGTGATACTGTCAGTGTGGTCCCTGGGCCAGCCGCATCAACATTACCTGATGTGGTAGGCAGAAAAATAGGCCCACAAAAATGACCACACCCTAATCCCTAAAGCCTTTGAATATGTTATTTTACATGGCAAAAGTGACTTGCATATGTAGTTAAGGGTCTGAGATGGGAAGGACACCAGCAATTATCCAGGTGTGCCCAATATAATCACAAGGGCCTTTCTAAATAAAAGAGGGAAGCAAGAGAGTCTGGGGTCAGTCACAAAGAAATTTGAAAATGGCTTTGAAGTTGGAGGAAAGGGCCACCAAAGCCAAAGAATGCAGACAGCCTCTAGATGCTAGGAAAAACAAGGACACATATTCTTCCCTACAGCCCACACAGACCTAGCTCTGACTTTTGACTTCCAAAATCTTAAGGTAATATATGTGTGCTGTTTTAAGCCACTAAATTTGTGGTAATCTACCATAGCAGCAACGGGAAAATAAAATATCTGGGAACTTCTTAAAAATTTCAATTCTGAAGAACCACCCAAGGCTGGCTGAATCAAAAACTTAAAGGGAGGAGGCAGCCAACTGTTTTAACAAGCCCTCCAAGTGGCTCTGATGCACACTATGTCAATTCCTCTTTTTATACACTGAGCTTTGCCTAAATATACAATATATAATATGCATATTAATGTCAAGCCATGTCATATTAAATAAATTAATCACAAATGAACAACAGAATTATGATTAAAGGATCTGTACTGTCATCTATTGCTGTGTAATACATTACCAAAACCAAAGTAACTTAAACCAACATATTTATCTTACAGTTTCTGTGGGACTGGGCACAATTTAACTGGGTCCTCTGCTTCAGAGTCTCTCAGAAGGCTGAATTCATGGCCAGGGGCTCTTCTAAAGCTTCAATTGGGGGGAAGTATTAACTTCTAAACTCACTTATATAAGGCAGGCAAAATTTCATTTCCTCAAGTGCTCTTGGACTAAGGGCCTCAGTTCCTAGCAGGCTGTTGACTAGAGGCCTGATTTCCTTGCAGCTTGGGCCTCCCCAAAAGAGTAAATTGCTTCAACAAAGCCAGCAAGGGAAAGAATCTCTTTATCCACCACCAAACTATTGACTATAGACTATAGCTATTAAAATGAAGGTTACAATCTTTAGTAAGCTGATCACAGAAGTAAGAACCATCACCTTTGTTCTATTCTATTGGTTAGAAGCAAGTCATTGGCCAGCCCATATTTGAGAGGAAGGGATTACACAAGGGTGTACAAACCAGGAGGTGGATATTATTGGAAGCCAGCAGAGAGCCTGCATGCCATAGTCCCCAAAGTAGTCAATAAGATGTCACAACCTAATTGAATATTTCAATATTTGATTAGTATTCCCCATATTACCATCTCCTCTTCCTGCCTTTACACATTTTTTAGGAAAATTCATGGCAGAAATAAAGAATCCTACACTTCCAAGCAACTACATTCCTTCTCTTCCTCAGATCTCCCCTCAGGATTCAAACTTGAAAGCTATCCATAAGACGCTACAGATGACCCTTGAACAATATAGGGTTAGGGGAGCCAACCCCTGTGCAGTGGAAAAGCCGCATACAACTTTCACCTCAAAAACTTAGCTGTCCCTCAGTATCTCCAGAGGACTGGTAATGGGAACCTCTGCAGATACCAAAATCCATGAATACTCAAGTTTCCCATATAAGATGGTGTAGATCAATGCATACAGTTGGGCCTCTGCATTCGTAGATTGAAAATAGTACAAGTTTTTTTTTTTTTGCAGAAATTCACATATAAATGGACCTGTATTGTTCAACCCTGTGTTGTTGAAGAGTCAACTGTATATATAATTCAAGCCTGCCCCTCTGTCTTTGGGGTATAATCTGGCATTAAATATATTACCAATAAATGTAATAGTTAGAAGTGTTAGTAATCAAACAATTCTCACATAAATGCATTGTATGAATTAAAATATTATTTATATTTAAGACAAAATCTGTTTATAAAAAGGAGTAATCCAGGGATGATACATTCAGAATCATGGTCATCAATAAGAAATCTGACTCGTAATAAAATGCCGATTCCTTTAAACAAATATTCTAGTCATTGAGATTAAAAAATGTTTTGAATCTATGTATTCTTATATTAGGAACTCTTTTACATTCTCTCAGATCTATATCATTAAAAAATACTTTCAAATGCTGATAGTGGAATAATTCATCTTGTGTGTTAACCATCAGAGGCCTTATCTTCCATCTATGTAATTTTATTGGTAATTAACATACATATAGTTTAGGTTGAAATTGATGTCATAAGCATAAATGATTAAAAAAGGGGGGGACCACTCTTACAGCCTTTATAAACCCCTATTGCCTTTGAAAAGCCACTTAAGTTTCCCTAGATTGTCTAAGTGTTAAGGGGTGATTACAAAGACTTGAAAATCCATATCTGAAAAGATATTTGCACACCAATGTTCATAGCAGCGTTAATCACAGTGGCCAGGACATGGAAGCAAATGAAGTGTCCTATAACAGATGATTAGATAAAGAAGCTGTGGTACATATATACCATAGAAAATTACTCAGCCATAACAGACAAAATACTGCCATTTGTGATAACATGAATGGACCTTGAGACAATCATGCTAAGAGAAAAAAGCCAGAGAGAAGAAATTGAAAACCATATGGTCACTTATATGTGAGATATAAACCTAAAAGCAACAAACAAACAGGACAAACAAGCAGAGACTCATGGTCATGGACAATAACCTAGTGGTTACCGGAGGGTAGCAGGGAGGTAGATGAGGTAAAAGGGGTTAAATATGTGGTAACAGAAAAAAATCTAACTGTGAGTGATGAACACACAATGCCTGAAACTTACTGGACTTCATTAACTAGTAACACCATAAAATAAATAAATAAACAAACAAACAAACAAATAAATAAATAAAACACATTGTCTAATCCAAGGTCATGAAGAACAAAAAAAAAAAAGAAAAGAAAATCAATCCTTTTTTCCTTAAATAAGTAAAAGAAGGACCATACCTTAAATAGTCATAGGAAATGTATTTTTATATTAGTAGGAAATTATGCTTGATAGAGAAATTAATTTACAGTATGATCCTTTTAATAGTAACACTTAACAATTTTATCACTACAGGAGGACACTCTGTAAGAGTTGAAACCAAACTACAGAATTGAAAGGTCTTACTTGTATTAAGCATTTCATGCCAAATGCAATACATAGAACACCTAGAGGAAACATTTTATAACTCCACCACATGTTTTAACTTAGATAATAAACTGAAAGTTAAAATGATTCCAACATTTTGTAATTAAGTGAGAAACTTTAAAGAAATGAGTTATTGGAAAGGAAATATAACTGTAACTATTTATACTCTCTGTAATATTGGCACTTCTTTTTCAACTGACAGGACATGTAGCATAAGTCAGTCTTCCACAAAAAGAAATCAAAATCAAATTAAAATTGTATAACAACTCCTTCACTACTGCCCTGCCAATATGAAAGCAATGGGGTAATACACATTTTTCTACTTCCAGGAGAACAAGTTACAGAGAACTTTGAGTAATGCAGTTCCAAGAGCGAAATACACAAAAGAACAAATTGCTGCAGTGTCGCAGAGTCCCCACCCTAGAGCATAGCCAAAATGTCCATTTTCTACAATTCTGCTTTCTTATTATTTGTCTGAAGCCCTGTATTAATTTTCACTGGTTTATGCCATGGTAGCAAATCATCCAGTCTCACTGGTTTGACACAAGAAAGTTAGTTTCTAATTTCTCGCTTATGTTACCTGTTGCTATAGCTGTACTCCATGACTCTCCCCTCTGAGATCCAGGATAAAGATGCATCCTCTGTCTGGATATTGCCCTTCCTATCACAGAAAAGAGCAAGAGCACAGCCTCACAGTGACACTTAAGGCCTCTGCTTGAAAGCAGTACACACCACTTCTAAAGCCAATCATTTAGCCAAGACTGATGGTAATAGGACAGGGATGGAAAATCTAGTAAGAGGGAAGAATATCAGACAATATTTGAACCTATCACAGATCATTATATCCAAATAGAGAACCTGGTATCAACAGCAACCAGCTCAGGCTTTCCTTCATTATGACAAAGGAAAGAATTAATGTTGAGAGTTTAGGTCTTAAGTGTTCTCCCTACATGGAAAAAAATTCGCCTTCATCAGGGTACAGATACAAATACATTCTAGCAGGAATGGGTCACCTCTCCTTGGCTCATTGTCATGGCATCATGTATCGTTATTATCAGTCTTACCACTTAAGTAAAATGTGATCATAATAAAAATTCTAAGAGGAATTGAAACAATACAGTAAATTTCAAAAGCCCCACTACATCCATTAGTCCTACTCCCTAAAGATACTCATTGCAGATGGTTTCTCAAATATTATCCTAGAAATTGTTCATAAACATACTGAGTTTCATTTGAAAATTGAGAATATCACCTCAAATGATTGCTATATCAAAGACTTAAGAGACGTTCAACACTTAGAAGAGTACGTTACACACAGTAAATTGCACATATTAGCTGCTATTATTTTTGCCAAGCACTGTTCTAAGTGCTTTGCATGCATTAGCCTACACACACATACACACACACACACACACACACACACACACGCACATGCACATGCACACACACTCTGTCTCTCTACCTCTTCCACTACTACCACCACCACCAGCAGAACACACGCAAGTACTTTATTTCTTAACAATATTGTCTTGGAATAACTTTTCATGTTAATTTAAATATATCCTACTCATTTTTGAAAGGCTACGAGGTATCCCATTGAATGGATTTAACATGATCTATTTAATTCAAAACCTTTCTGAGGATTTTTTACTTTTTACTATTACAAAGAACTTAGAAATGAACAACATATTTGTGCCATAATATAAATTCTTAGAGATAAACTCATTAGGTCAAAGCTATACATTTTTAATTTTGACTGATTTTGTTGAGTTGTCTCTGGGGTTTATATCAAGACCATGGTTCTGGTTAGATGGTCCTTTCCTCCCTCACTGAACTCAGGCATGGCTATGTGATTTACTTTGACCTAGAAAATGTTAGCAAGAATAACATGCGCATATTTCACCAAAGCCCACCCTCCCCACCACCACAGTTTCCAGATAGTGGCTGCTCCTCCAGTTTGTTCCTTTTGTGTGCACAACATGGAGGAGATCTCCTCCCCTCCTGATGGGAGAAGGACATGTAGTGCAATCAAGAAAAAAACTTTTCCAGTTTTAAGTCCCAAAGAGTTTGAGACTGTTTTCACAAATGATTCTGTCAAAATATCAGTAACTATTATAAGGCAGAGGTTCCCAATCCCCAGGTCGCAAACTTATATAGGTCTGTGGCCTTTAGGAACCAGGCCGCAGTGCAGGAGGTTAGCAGAGGGCGAGAAAGCAAATGGAGCTTCATCGGTATTTGCAGCCGCTCCCCAGCGCTGGCATCACCACCTCAGCTCCACCTCAGATTATCAGGCATTAGATTTGCATAGGAACACCAGACCCTTGTGCCAAAAATGTTGAGGACTGCTGTATGAGGTATATCTGACAAAGTATACATACATACATACATACATACATACATATATAATTTTATACTTGGATTCTCATTCAGAAAGAATCAAGTTGCAATCTGTTATCTGCTCTAGGAAGTAGGAAGAGATGCCCAGGTATTATAAGGTATATCTGACAAAGGCATGTTCCAAAAATGATAGATTACTATTATAATTAGCCAAACTATATTAGTTTCCTTCTCTGTTATTATTTAAATTTTAAAGAAAATATGTCTCTCGATAAACTATAAAGGGTAGTTTTCTGATTTTTGTTGGTTTCATTTTTATGTGATATTTACCACATGTAAAATTGAGACAAATACGTGTCACTTACATCAACCATAAACTTACTGGAATGTCATGATCTTCAATGGAATTAGAGTCCGAATTGCATTTTCTGAATATGGAGGAAAACATAGCATACCAGTTCTTCCAGTCATGTTTATGGCATGATGCATTTTGTATGTCATTCCTAGACAAAAACTTGTAAACCAAAGGATGATATACCATGGATAGCAGGCCAAACTGAGAAAAGAATTCTGAAAGTGATTCATTGTTTTCCCATCTGAACTGAACTGTCCTCAAACATTATTCTTGAACTGAATGGAGAAGACCAGAGTACAAATACATTAGGTCCAGACAGACTCCCAACAGCTTCTGATTCCTCTTGGACAGAATCAAATCACCTCATGTCTTAGGGGATTCCACAAATTTATGATTTTTTCCCCTGGGTTTGTTTATGACCTCCATGAGTGCTTGAATAGCCTCCTTCATACTTCTAGAAGTGGACAGCTTGATCCTATTCACACATCTCCCACAAAGGACAAGAGCCATGTTGACCTTCATGCATCTTTGGCAACGTCTCTAAACAAACACCATTGTGCACTTTTAGGCACTCTGATTAAACTCTGTAAAATTATAATTGTTCTGATAGCTCATTTTCATTACAGCTGAGAGATAAGAGGGAACACTTATTCTTGACTGAATTTCTTGGACAAATAAGGATTCTGATCAGATATTGCCTTGAGGTCTGATACAGAAGAGTGTTAATCTTAGGTCTACCTTAGAAGTCTCTTTTCATTCCACTATTTTACTTAGTTCTTCAGATTCTATGCTGGGAAAGAAATGTTTAAATTCTGTTGAAATTCAAATTAGAGAATCAAGGAGAAACGTCTGTGCACTAACATGCATGAAGTAAAACAAATATTTCATGAGGGTAAAGGAGTGCATGTTGAAGTGCATTTCATTTTAAGGTTGAACGGTTCAACTTTCAGTTTCAAATTCTTATATATTTTACTAAATGTCAATAAAAGGCCAGAGAACACACATAAATTATAATTTATTTGTAAATCATATGTAACTTTACTTTAGGAAGGACTACATCTAGCTTTTGCTAGAAAAAAAAAAAGTTATACCCATACTGTTTCCTTACAAAAGCATAACTATATAATGACTTAGACATTTTAAACAACTATTGTAGTAATTGTTTCCCTTTTGCATTTTCTAAGCACTGATTTTTCCAGCATAGCTGAAATTGAAGTGGGTATATTAACAATTTCTATTACTTATATACCTAACCATGTATGTTTATCCCAATATATAACTGATTGTGTTACCGCTATTCCAAAATAAATATTGGTTTGTTAAATATTGCATCGGGGCTATAAAAAAATATATAACATACTGGTTTTATATTATCAACTCTCAAAAAATATTGTTCAATTATTTCTTGGCTTTGTATTTTAATTCAATGATTCGATCAGAAATTCGAGCTATTTTTCTATTCAAATTAATCAAAGGCCAATATATGCGTGTGTATGTGTGTGTGTGCGCACACATGCCTGCATGCCCGCATGTGTGTGCATGTATGCGTGCTTCTATTGGGGGTAAAATTCTCAGTGAAGCTACTTAATATAATAGAGGAGGAATATGTTTCATCATCTATAAAGGCTATGTAAACTATAAAGGATACTCGTGCTTTTAATTTGCATGAGTATCCTGACTTTTTTAACTTGAAAAAGTCAGAATCATCTCAAATTTTATGCTTTATGAAAAAAATCAGAACATACACAATTATTCACAAGTAAATATTCAACAGAATTTTAAATGGTTTTGAGAGGAACATTGTGTTTTGTCCCCCATCCTAATGGATGTGCAGCCTTTGGCTTTACTCTGTACTTTGGGCATTTAGTTCTTTGAACATTCTTAAGTAGATCCATATTTCCTTTGTAGAATTAACCATACAAACACAAAAAGGACAAAAAGCAAATTTACTAATGATTGAAGAATTGAGAGTAAAAGAAGAAAATTAACTAAAGCTTCACATCTAATTTATAACTTTTGCTGGACTTGAAAACAGGTGTCTAGGCTTCAAATTTTGTGTTCTTCCTTGAAACAAATAGTTTGCTTCAAAGTCTTCTAGAGGCTTCTGTTAAAATGGCATTAGGTGATCAATCTGAGATTTTTTTTTTTTTTACAAAAACTCATTAAAAGCTAAAGAATATGAAAAAGAGTAATGATTATGAAAATTCGCAATTATTTTTTTTAATCAGTATTTATTTTGCTAATTTTCCCCTTAGAATTTACACACACTTGGATTAATCGGTTATCTGTTGTCTTCACCTCTATACTATCAGGCTACTGAAGAAAACTCATACAACCTCACAAATTCATTCAACTTTAAAACTCATTTTCTGTAACTTTAAGGTGAACTTTCACACCTCCCTGAGAACCCTCCCAGATTTCTTAATTCTCTTTACTACCTTTCATAAACACTTTGAACACTATCTCCTTAAAACTTCCATTCTATAGCCTTTCTTGAAATTATCGGAAAAGCTCCTCAAAATCCAGGAGAGAAATTAGAAAGATCTGAGGGGTTCTACCACTCATGATATTAGAGCTCAAGCCATTTTTTATTTGAATGTTAAAATATAGACTGGCCTCAGCAAGATAGAGGACTTGGAGAGAGCCTAACAGCTAACTATTAGATAACACTGACACATTGGATAGATTTAGCGGTTTCATTCACCTCTTCATTTCCACCACTGTAGGAAAGGTAAAAATGCAATTTCCACAATCATTAAAATAAGGTCAATTATTTATGACCTTGAAGGGAGTGGTTATTAATCAATCGTTCAACAAATATTGAGTGTCTGCTATTATATGTCTTATGTGAAATTTTCAAATATTTTTGTTTTCATTATGGGAGGTAAAATGAAGTCTTCAGGTTTTATCATATAACTCAAACATTTCTACCCAATATACTTTTTCTTAAAAACTGAAACTCACAGAGTTAATACACTGAACTGAACAGAGGCTATATTCCTCTTCTCTGCATGGCTAATTCTAAAAAAAAAGTGTTTTCCAACAGATTTTCCCTACTTTAGTAACTGTCTCATACACTACAGTGTATATGTATATATATGAAACATACGTACATGTGTGAAACTAGATGCTACTGTAGCCACAGAGGACCAGGCTGGAGACTATGGTCAAAGTTATATACAAGCTTATATGAAACAGACATATTTCAGAGATACTGAGGGTTCAGTTCCAGACCACCATCATAAAGCAAGTATCACAATAAAGCAAGTCATGATCATTTTGCTAGTGGAGCTTCTTGTCTTCAACATGTAAAAAAAAAAAAAAGCAACATTTGTGAAGTGCAATAAAGCAAAGCACAATAAAATGAAATATATCTATGTAGGTCCTGTCTGAAATAGTGCTCAGGAATTCTGTCCAATATCGGTGCTCAGTGTTGGAGTGTCAAACCAATTCGATTCAATCTCTCTACAGAGCTAAATTATAGGGTCACTACTCAGCTCGGGGTGCTTCTTCTCCAAAGGACTGTACACAACTCTCCAAATATATTTATATATAGATGATTATACCACTGGGATCACTGTGTGGTTGGTAGACTTTTATTCTTGCAAAAATGTCTACCACTAAAAGAATTCAACATGATTCTCTTTTGCATTGTTGAGGAAACTAACCAGAAGTCAGGTCACCTAATTATTAACTGTTAATTAATGGACCATGTGGTAAATAAATTGATTAGTTATTAATTTCTATTATACGAAATACATAATAAAGTCGATTTCTACTTTTTGAAGCCCTGTCATCTCATATTAAGTTGACCCATGTACTTTCTAAGCAAAAATGTTAAATGAAAGAAATTTTGATGTAAGATAATTACCTTCACAAAATTCAAGAACTTCAATAATCAAAGTTATACTTGTTTCCCCATGACATTATAAAAGTTTAAAAAATAAATAACATTTTACACATTGTATTTGTTTAGATAACATAACTCCTGAGAAAAGTCACAATCACTGAACTAAGCAGAAGGAAGTGTATGATGAGAAGAGGGGACTTTAGACCCTGTCCACCACTGAGATGGGACTTGTAGATGTTAGATAGGTGGGTGGTCTTTCCAACAACACGCTGACTGATGCTAATAATGAATACGAGGTGGGTGAAGCATCTGAAGCCACTCCAAAGACAAGTCTGCAGGTTTGGATCAAAATAGAGTTGTACAGAGATGGAGGCAGGCAAGTTGGCAAAAGCTGAATTGGGTGCTGCCTACTGAAACAAACTATTGAAAGAATCAGGAATAGGATACTAATACATGTATTAGGTAAGTAGTTCTGTTGTCAGAAAATTAAGGGTAAATCCCCAAGGACGAAGAAAAGTTTTAATGAATCCATAGCCATTCTTTTTGGAAGGAATAATAACCATTTTGTTCTGTTTCTTGATAAAACAGTAATTGTCACAAGACTTACTGTTAGTAAGATATATTATTATAGTATGGTATGTTGCAAAAAGAGCAGTAATCCTTCTGTTACTCTATGTCCTTTACAATGTGACTTTGCAGCTCCTCACCTCAAGAGCTAGAGTACATTTTCCCTTCTTCTAAATTTTGACTAGCCCTGTAATTTGTTTGATCAATAGAATGTGATAGAGGTGGTGGTGTGCCAGTTCCAATCTGAGGCCTCAAAGGCTTCGCTTGGAACCTCAAGCCGTCCCCATGAGAACAAGCCCAGGCTATCCTGCTACATGATGAGAGCACACATGGAACCGAGATGAGAAGCCACAGCTGAGGCCATTCTAGACTAACCAGCCCCAGCTGACCTGGCAGCTGACTGCAGACACAGGCTCAGCTGAACATATTAATTAATAGCCAGCAGGATTATGAGCTAAAAAATAAAAAGTGGTTATTGTTTTAAGCCACTAAGTTTTGCAATATTTTTAACATGGCTAAAGCTGATGCAGAAATAATTGGTTCCCAGAATTGAGGTGCTGCCATGACAAAAATCTAAAATAAGTGCCATTGGCAGTGAGCACTGAGCAGAGGCTGGAAAAATGGCAAACAAACTCTTAGCAAATGCTGGGAAAAAATAAAGCAAACTGTTATTGGAGGTTAGAAAAAAATGGCGATCTGTGTTTTTTTAGAATAAAATAATTGGCAAAAGCGTTGCCTACAGAAACTTAGAAGATGGAAAACATATATAATTAACTTTTGATTTTGGCGAAAGAGATCTCCACAGAATGCTGAAATGTCAGCTGGTTGGTCCTAACTGCATATAGGTACAAGAAGGAAGAAATGGGCTAAATAAAGAGCTGGCCAATTTGCAAGGAGAATTTTGAGTGAATACAGAGGGGACAGAATTTTCTGGGATGTAAAGTAAAATTGTTTCTTATCTTTAGTCCTCTCAGCCAGTAAAATTTCTCAAAGTAAAATGAAGCCAGAGGAAAAAGATCCATTCAAGAGTGTAGCTCCACAACCCTTCCCTAAGAAATCTGAAAGAATCAATGTCATAAAATAGATTCTCTCAACAGACAAAACTGTTCCTCAGATTCTTAAGAGTATGGTCTCACAGAAGCCTAATATCAAAGTACCAGTCAATAATCCTGTACAGAGAGGGGTGTCTTGAAAAAAAAATCATGGGTATAGATTTTTAACAAATGGAGTGGGCACAAATCAAGCTCACGGTAAAGCCACGTGATCTGGAGGAAACTATATGTAAAAGTGACATCCACCTGGACTAAAAGAGAATGATTTTATTCAAATTGCAAAAAGACCTCAGGACTCCACACTTTCTATGATCAGGACACTGGCTGAGAAAATTTTTCAAAAGTGTAAAGAAGGAAATTGAAAAGGAAAGCTGTCTTCGAGGGCAGAGCCAGTAGCTCAGAGGCTAAGAGCCAAGAGCCACAAAGAACAAACTGGGAAACTGCTCCCATGGCCTCACCTTACTAGAGAATATTTACTACTTCGAGGTAAGGAAGCTTGACAACATTTTCCCACCTTGATTTTAAAATTGCTATGGACCAATGACTGATAGGTACTCTTCTTTTTCTCTTTTAGAATGGTAGTATTTATTTAAGCAGTGTATGGTGGATATTTGTAGGACAGATAACTTTTCATTTCATGAGTTTCTAGATTAAGGATATCCACATATAAGCTTCACCTAGACTTGACATATATACATTCTAGAAATCAAGCCTGATGCCATACTTCTATGGCATGACTTTTAGAGATTCTCGGATAAGGAAGAATGTGTTTTCTCTGAGGAGGAATGTAAAATTGTAGTCAGAAGGCAGACTGTGGTAGATTCCAAAACTGGTCATAATATGTCATTCCGTAGATTCCAAAACTGGTCATAATATGTCATTCCTTCTTCTATCTGTGTTCTTTGTTATGTGACTATGCAGTTTTTCTCTTTAAGAGATGGATTGTATTTCTCACTATCTTGAGTCTGAGGTGGCCTTGTGACTTGTTTTGGTCAATATAATGAAGTAAAACTGTTGATACATCAGTGAGAAGCCTAGGCCTCAAGCAAACTTAGTTTTCCACTTGTTCTCTTGGAGCCCTGCCCAGCCACAAGGTAAATAAACCCAGGCTTTCATGTTGGAGAATGAAATTGCAAAGAACCCTGAACCATCACAGCTGAGGCCATTCTAGACTAGATAGCTCTAGCTAACCAGGTAGCTGACTACAGATACCTCCCTGAAAGTGAATAAGTCCAGAAAACACATCATGCTGAGTGCACCCCTAATTGTTGACCCATAAAATCACGATTCGAATAAACAATTTTTATTTTAAGCCACTTGGTTTTGAGGTTGTTTGAGACAAAAAGAGCTAAACTCAGGGTATGTTTCTTAACTTTTCTCAGCTTCTCTTGTTCACCCAGAAAATAGTGAGGAAAAGAGAAACCATCTGTTAAGCACTTAGGATACTATCATGTATACAATAAACATTCAAGAAATATCAGCTTTATACTCATTAGTGTCTCTAAGGAGGAAACAATGGGTCTTCATATTATAATAATAAATCTTACCATTTGTTGTTCATCTATTATCAGGCCACTGTACTTGACACTTCACATATTATCTTTAATCCTCACAACAAAATTCTAATTACTTTGACTTCCTTTTTATAGATGAGAAAACCAAGTAACAAAGATTTTGAGTAACTATACTCAGATCTATGAACAAGTAAGTCACCAAGCCAGGATTTAAAAAGCATTCTGAATCTATTCTATATACCATGTCTTTTGTGGTAGATTAAATAATGGTCCTGATTCTCTCCCCTGTAGCAGCATTATTTATCCATTTATCCTTTACCATGGCCTCATAGTAAGTGGCATGTACTTCCCTATCCCTAGACTTCTGCATTTATTTTGTGACGCTTTGGCAAATGATTAATGGATGTGACATGAGTAGAGACCCAAAACATCATAAGGCACTTATGCTTGTCCTCTTGTGCTTCTGTCATAGATATAAGAACAAACCCCAGGTAGCTGATTCCCCTCCAATTAGGTACTCTAAATGAGACACTTGGAGCAGAGCTGTCCTGCTCTATGTATTCAGAGATGCTGAACAATTATAGCCAATTCGCAGGTGCATGAATGAGAAATGTTCAGTGTTGTTTGCTATGGAGATTTTGTGATTGTATGTTGACTAGCAAAATGCGACTGAAACAGCTTTCTAGCCTCCTCGAATGTTGAATGATATAGCAATAACAAAACATTTTCAAGCATAAAATGTGCTATAACCTGGTGTAGGTATACAGAGGATAAGTGAATTTCAACCAGAAGGGAGGAAAACAGCTCATTTATATGTGAGATAAAATTATAGTCTCAAATTTGAGCTATCCTGCTTGGAAAACTTATGGACACAGATCTTGTGTAAGGTTTAAATTCCTAGTTTTGAGTGATAAAATATGCTTATGCAGAGAGGGATTGACTCAGCAAGTGTGGGGTGTTCAAATCCTGCACATTCCAGAGAAAAGCTTGGTCCTTTCCTGGCTTCTGGGAAATAACATCTAAGCCTTTAGAATATTCTGCTTTAAAAGAGTGTCTTCATTTATCTTGGGCCTTGGGGCATAACAGATAGTGTATGCTAACAATGTAATTTATGGTGGGGCCTTGGGTCACATGGTATTGGTTTGACCTTTGGAGGGGCTGGAAACTAAGGTCAAGGCACTCCATGGCTACTCCATGACCACATAACCAACTCAAAATTAAATCCTGGACACCAAGTCTGGGATAAGACTTCCTTTTGACAATACCTACATGTGTTGTCACAAAGTGTTGCTGGATGAATTAGGTGATGTCTGTGAGACTCCGCTAGAAAAGGCCAACTAGACATTCATACCTAATCTATCTTGAACTCTTGCCTTATGTGCCTTTCACCTTTGCTTTTTTAATCTTATTCTTCACTGTAATAAATCATAACCAGGAATTTAATAGATTTTCTGAGTCCCAAGAACTCTTCTGGCAAATCACTGAACATGAGGGTGGTCTTGGGGGCCCCTGAGAACAACGTTATTGGCCTGATTAATTCTTGGAACTCAGATTACTTAACAGGCAAAAAGTGAGAGCAGAAAATGCATCCTATAGGTACAGTTACTAAATCCCCTGTGAAGAGTGCTACCACATCCCTAGCAAATTCCTCTAAGTATCCCAAACTGTCTAGGTAGCCAGACCCTCCCTTTCCTTTACAATACTGGTTCTGAGGAAAGTACACTTCTGGATTAGAAAAAGACTATTCTGTGATTGCTCAGCCTCTGGCATGACATTCAAGAGATCTTGCTCTTCAAGTGAGTGCTGTGGGATCTGAGCAATCTAAACTTAGTGAAACTATTTCTTTACTCCTCTAAAGTAAGAGCAATATTTGAATAGCATCTAGATTACAAAGCATTTAATCATGTATTACTTTCTTTGATAGACAGGACAATTCAGGGAAGACAGAATTGAGTCACAGAGTCACATTAAGGTTGGAGATGGAAAGTGGAACAGATAACTTTTCATTCTGGGAAAAGTCCAAAATCTCTAGATCAAAAAAAAAAGTGCCACGTATAAGCACTGAAAAGTCAGAAATGAAAAACTGTTGAACTCAAAACTGTATATTCTTCTAGAAAGGAGAAGGCTGAAGAGCAAGGCTCTCAAAATTATAACTGTATTTCTATTTCCAACACAGAATTATACACATTGCAAAACTTTCAAAATAGTTGGAAAGAATAGTATGTGTCAGAAACTACACATGGCCTTTAAAGCCTAATATATTTACTATCTGATTTGCTGAAAGAGTTTGTCAATTCCCTTTAAAAAAAATAGCATTTATCCTTGCCAAGGGTGATAGGAGTAATAACTAGAATGTAGCATAAGGGGGCTTCTAAGGTTCTAATGATCAATTTCTTGATATGAGAACTAGTTACATGAGTATGCCCAGGAAAAAATTCATCCAGCTATACCCCTGAGATGTATGTGCTTTTAGTATGTATATTATATTTCAAGTTTATGTTTGGGTAAATGTGTATATATATATCCACATATATACATAAATATACACATATACATACATGTACACATATAGAGATGTATATTCGCCACCTCCATGTGAATGTGCATATATACATATATACATACAGGTGCAAAAAAATGTGTGTATAATGTGAGTGAGTGTGTGTGTGTGTGTGTGTGTGTGTATACACACACACACGTATATATGCATACATGTACATATAAAAATAAATATGTGTATATATATTTACTTCCATCACTGTTTCATTCTAAAACACCTGCATATTTCTTTCACTTGGATTATTACAATAACTTCCTGTAGATTCTTGCCCACCTTGAGTTGATTCTCCACATAGCAGAAGGCAACTCAATAAATCTATTCAAAAGCTTCTTGTGTCTTCTTGTCTTTCTCTAAGTAAATTCTGAAGAGTGTGCCATGACTTACAAGGCTCTATATGAGCTGTGTCCTCTCTCTTTCCCTGACTTCTTATCCTGTTACTCTTCCCTTTGTTCATATTATGCCAATCTGAGGGTCCTCCTTGTTTATCCTTAAAAATACCAAGCACAGCTTGTTTCCCCATCAGTCTTTGCATCTACTACTCTTTCAACCTGGATTCTCTTTCATTATATATTTTCATGGCTTACCCCCTTACTTTATTTTGGACTCTACTCAAATGTCACTTTATCGAAGAGGCAAATAAAAAAATATGTAGTTCTTCTGCACCGTTACACTCTTTTCCTTTATCCAGCTTTATTTTTTAATAGAACTTACTTCTACCACATATATCGCACATTATATGTGTGTTTATCATCTGCCCCCCCCACATTTGAATGCAAGCAGCATGTTTGTGACTGTCAGTTTTGTTCACTGCTTACCTTAATACCAAGAATAAAGCCTTAGATATAGTAGGTGATCATTAAATGCTTGTTTAATGAAGTACAAATTTTGCTGTAATCGTGGAGTGGGGATCCTTATTAACAATAAGAAAGTTTGGAGGTCTTAGTGTGATCACGGTCAGTTTTTTTCCTAAACTATAAATTGGAGGTGATTGTAGCAACTATTTCATAATGTGGTTGGAAGAATTCTATTAGCAAATCCACATGGTTTAAACTTGACACAAGTAAGCACTAAATATATACTAACTGTTTCTTATTATCATTATTAGGATTATACTAGTGCCCATAGGGTATTTGTGAATACTTATACGCACAGAATTTGGGAAGGAAAGTGGAAGTTCTTCATACCCAAGGCTAGATAACCGGAAAATGTTATTGGCTGATAAGTAGATTTAAGACAGAAGATAATGAAACAGAAAATACTGGCTTACACATTCATATTCCAGGCTGAAGCAGTAATTATAAGGATTTAAGGGACATGATGAGTAATAATAATTAGAGATCAAAGGAGATTCGAGAAAAGAAGTGAAGTAGAAATCAAGTAGGTTAGTCAGGACAAAGAGACTTCAGTGAATAAGACAGAAGGAATTAATAGCAGGATGGTCAGAAAGCTGTCATCAACCACCAATACAAACAGATTGGAGTTGAAAGGAAGAAGCTGAGCTGGCTAGGCTTAGAAGTTAAAGTTTCCTTTGGAGATCAATTAAGTCAATATTTTGTTGAGTACCTTTAAAGACAGTTGCTCCGCACTTCTTAGTCAACTCTGCTCAAGAAAAAGATTAAAAAAAGAAAAAAAAAGAGGAAAGAAGGAAAGATTGGAGCTTCCCACACTTGTGACCAAATTCCCATTAGTAGGTTTTACCATAATCTTAGTGTAATCCATTTTCCAAGCAAATTTATTGACAACTGTCTAAAAATTAGATTGAAAAAATATTTCAGTATGGCTATAGATATACATATAATGTATGTAGGACTCATAAATTGATAATTTACCTTAAAACAATTAATTGTCTATGAAAGAAAACCCGATTTTTGAAAATAAATTTATATTTGCCTAAATATTTCAAAACTTCTATTATCCTTCAACTTATTAACATTTCAGGATAACGTTAGTGTTGCAGAAAATTAAAGGGACAATTTTTACTTTTCATAAAACTAGGGGAAAAAATGACAAAATTAAAATACTGTGAAGTAAATTCATAGTATGAGAGATGCCCAATAAAGTGTAGTTTTTTAAAGTTCTAAGATAAATTTATGTTTTCTGCTGCCACATAATATATTCTAATTACATTGTCAGAAATACACCTCTTTAAACATAAAGATTTTTATATAGAAATTATTTCAGCATCATAAATGCTGAATTCTCCAATTGTCATTCAGTTATTGAATAATTTTAAAAGGATCGATTATCTAAAATGAAACTCACTTTCTTCTCAAAGTAATTTTCCATTCTATTCGTTTTATGTCACAAGTGATGCAGAACATGCTTCAGACACTATATATCATTTACAGTGCAATTTATAAAAACTTAAACAAAAATTACTCAAATATTGGTTAATTTGTTACTTATTTGAAAGCTGAAATGTATTTTCCAGTTTAACTATAGACATGTTCTACACAAATGCCTTTAAAATCTAGTTGATTTGACAAAAAATAAGCTGCAATGCTTTCTTCTGAAATAAAATGTGAATCTGAAGCTAATGAATGCATCTATAAAAATTTGAAGATCTGTCCAAACAGACAACATCAAGCACAAAAGCTACTGTTCTAGTTTTCCAACTGTATTAGTGATTAATCCATAATGCATGTAACATTGTGTAAGCAGCAGTCTGATCTGTTCTGTTGTTTTTTCATATTCTGGAGATGGAGCAAATTTGATATTTACTCCATGACTTGTACTAGAGCATAACTTTTTATGTGTGCCTCTTTCTTACACACATACACATGCATGCAAACACATAGCTGTACATACACTTAATTATATTAAAGACTATATTTAGAAAAAGTTCCATTATATAAAAAGCTAAGGATCAAAACCACCCTGTCAATAGCAAAAAATGTTTATCAGCTTGCCTGGATTTAACACTACTGGTTGCTACCGTAAAACCGTTTGCACAAATAAACATTTTCTGAACACAAATAGTAGATGCATCAACCAAAACATCTGTAGTCCAAAGTACATCTAAATAGATCTTTCAAGAAAATCTCCAGCAGAGTCAAAGCTTGTGACTCTTGAATAGCACAGCAACTGATAGTCAGGGTTAGTGAGCAAAAGGTTCAAGGTTCCTACGTTTTTATCAGAAACACATATATATATCGTAATACATTATGAAGAAAACCAGAAAAAAGTTCCACATGAGTTTGCCTTGATGGTTTACAATACTACATAAAAGTATATTTTAGCAAAGAATTGAACACAGTACTGTTTGATCCATTCATGTGAATTTGTACATCTTCGACTGAAGCTAAATCTAGCATTAATTTACTGAACCTGTTTTGTATGAATATTAACTTTTTTCAATTATATATAACATAGTAATTACTGAGACATTCATGGTACATGTTATGAGGCATTAAGGTGTTTACAGGTATCATTTAAACATGATCCCTAATTGTCTAATTGTTTCCATGAATATTTGGTCTTAAGTATTCATATGGACAAGAAAGAAGAAAATTTATTATTAGCTGATCTGAATTAGAACAAGTTATAAGGGAAATTCAAGAGGCATTTATTAATTGTCAAGAACCAATAGGGTAGTTATTAGTCCTGTTAATATTTTCCCACTTATTAAAATTTTAATCGAGTTTTAGTCCCTAACACAGTCCCATTCCAATTGTTAGGCAAATGAGTTTCAATATACTTGATTTAACAGAAAAAGAGGATGTCCATTTGTT
>NW_011888783.1:37241269-37254495 GCF_000151845.1 Pteropus vampyrus | reverse complement strand
GAGGGAGAGAGGGAGAGACCCAACTAAGTTTGGGAGAATGATTCAAAGATAAAACCAAAGATGGGAAGAAGGAAGACAATTGAGAGAATATGACTTTGCTAGTTCTTAATAACTCTAAGGTTGTTGATTAGACAAAAAAATAAATTTTTTCAATGTTAAACTTCCAAATCTAATTCATGTTTAATATTTATTGAGTTATTTTTCCTTCTGGATGAGGTAAAGTACATTTATGCAAAGGTAATAGCTGACCCTCTATCTCCTTTGGAATTCTCCACTGTAATCTGTCTAGAATTTAGGGGAAAGACAGCAAGACCGCTGGAGACTAACATTATTATTCTCAAATTATATCCTCTCTGCAGACTCTACTGGTAAAGCCGTTGAACAGGGGCACACTACTAAACCAATAGCAACTTTTGTCTTCTTCTAAGATTGAATATGTGTAGGAAAAAAGAGACTTATCTCTAGAACATGGAATTCGCCTGGCCAGCAGGAAGAAGGCACTAGGTAGCTTTTATACTTTTACACGGAAATGTGTTTCAATACGAACAGAGCACTGCCAATTACCCTGGTGATCAGTCATGGGTAGAAGTTAGCTATATTTTTTAAAAAGAGAATTATATTTAAGAAATTCAAAGTAAATTGAAAAGGTTTTCAATTAATAATGTGCTTATTTGTTTTCTTCTATTTGACAGTATCATGTTAGATCAATTACTTTATCACAATATATTCCATGCTACATTTACCTCTCAGGAAAATGACATTGATATACTAACTTTCCTTGAGAATTAAGCTTCTGTAACTTTTATTTAAAGCTGTCTCAAGCTTTTAATTTTTAATGTTTTATAATGTCTTTAGATTTTGTACTTCACTTTGTCAAACCATCATGTATGTTATTATTCATATTGATAGACAAAATATTATGAAGATAAAAGTCTACCAAGGACTTTTCTTGGTAGACTACCAATCGCTTTTGATATAGAAGATTTAAAGAATATTTAGACCACAAAATAAGTAAAACTTCCTAAGGACATATCTATACATCAAAAAATAGGAACAGTTTACATTCCCAGGAAATTGAAAACACTTCGAGTTGGACTCAGAAGAAAATTAGTTTACAGTTCTCTTTTAATGTTCTTTTAAAAATCATAGAAATAAAAATTGGAAAAAGTCATTAAGCAAAAAATAAGTGTTTAAGCGTAAAATTTTTTTAAGGGTAAATTCTGAAAAGAATCTCAAGCTAATAAATATGTTTTTACATAAAATTTATGTAGAAAGAAAATGTAAATTGATAGTAAAGATGGGCTAATACTAATGAAAGATTTTCTCTTAAATCCCCATCAGGTAAGTTCTTATTTTGAAGAACTACTAAGATAATTTAAGATAGGGGTATATCAAATATTCCATATGTGATTTTCAGGAATCAAAGTCATTCACTACAGTGTGCTAAAATTTATAAGAGGCTTTCATAGTACCCAAATCATGAAAAATGGATTGCTAAAATGTATCTGATTTTCAACACATCACCCCAGTATTCATTTCCATTTTCTCTCTCAGGCAGGGAGCTGGCTCATAACCCATGCTTTGCACAACCAGAAGTTCTTCATCCTTAAATAACCAAATCCTCAAGAGAGTATCAGACAGTGGGAGAAGACAATTTATTTAGAGAACTATTATGTGAGGAAGAAAACAAGTTGCCATTTCCAATTTGGAACATAATAAGAGAGACAATAGCCTCCTGACTGATGCTCTTTGTTCCCTTTGGATATTTATGTAGGACAGTAATTGGAGTGTATTTTTCTGTTTCATTTCACATTATCTAGAAAAGGGTTTCTCATGCTCCATGACTTTTAGTTAGATTCAGAAGAAAACATCTTGCAGCTACTGCCCTGTGCCATGGCCACACGTCACTGCCTTCTGGACATTGTCAGTTGCTAAAACTTTTGCTTAATTATGACAAACAGCAGAGTTAACAGGATTGTTAGAAGGAAAAGGTAGTGATGTGGGATTGGCTGATTGAAAGCTTTCTATCTGTTATTGGAGAACACTGAAAAAGTCAGCCACCTTCTTGAAAAATTGACATATATATTCTAAAATTCAATTGATAGAAATACATGTATATAAATATATCAAAGTATTTAGTCAATAATAATTTCACATGAAGCAATAAGGCCCACTACATTTCCAACTCGATCTTTTCAGGAGTGGAACGGGCCTGCTACTTCCTTTCCCTATAGAAGCAGAGAAAAATCCTTTTTTTTTAATCTCTTGACTAAGGACTGTCCAGCTAAAATTCCCATTAGCTCTCATCACATTGTCCCAGTGATAAACAGTGGAGCAAGAGGGCAAACATGTTTATTATTTACCATGAAGTAATTACTAAGAAATCTCTCTGATCCAAACAAAGCACCTTTTATGTATATTCAATGTAAAATTTTAAAAGATGAATATTTAAAAACCAACATATATACTTAGCAACTACTCTGAGACATTGATCAAATCTCAACAATTTATGAGGTAATTATTATCCTCAATTTTTATAAGCTAAACTTGAATTATATGTTAAGTATTTTAACCAAGTAACAGCTATTAAGAACTGAGACTGACACTTTGTTCATCTCCTCATTTATTTCCCTGAAATTTATTTTCCCCAAGCAAGTCATTGCCCTAATCTTAAACACCCTGATTTTGAATAATCAAGAATACTCTGGATTCTCTGCAATGGTATCAATTTTACAAAGATAGTTCGTTTTTTTGTTTGTTTGTTTGTTTGTTTTTGAGACATGAATAAGGTTTGCATTCACCGGGAAGAGGTCTAGGCATATGTCTACCATTGGACTGGTTCAGATCATCCTCATCAGCCTCAGAGAGAAAACCGCTGGTCAGCAGCATTTCCAAATATTATATATTCAAATCATCACCATGAGGATCTGTTAGCTACCCACCCCCCCTTGTTCCATAATCTGGAATGTAATGCACTTCATGAAAAATTATATGCATATAGTAAATCTTCATATAATCATAAATATATTAAACCAGTTCAATACCTTTCTTTTTTCTAACCTCCATTACATGTTAAGATCATTTTCTAATAACTTGTTTTTCAAGTATTTGACAACTTTGGGACTTTAAAACATGGTAATATATTTACTTTCATATTTAATACTGGATACATTATTCAGAATAGGATAATGTTAGGCTGTGCTAATAAACAATTCCCAAATCTCAGTTGCTTAACACAGTAAAGGTTTGTTTTTCCCACATATTTTTTTTCATTTTTTATTGAAATATGTTTGACATCATTGTATAAGTTTAAGGTATACAACATGTTGATTTGATACATATATGTATACACACACACACACATTGTACTATAGCTTTAGCGAGCACCTCTATCGCATCACATAATTCTTTCTTTCTTATGGTGGGAATAATTAAGATCTAGTCTGTTAACAAGTTTAGTGTTTATAACATAATATTGTTGTGTATAATCACTATCCTGTGCATACTGTGTTTTTTCCACACATTACATGCCCATCGGAGCTTAAGCACAGGCTCTGTTTCTCATCATCCTCATTCTAAGATCCAGGCTCATGGAGCAGCTGGTGTTTGTAACACTGCCAGTAGCCATGGAAGAAGGAAAGAGAGCATGGGAAATCTTGCCCTAGCTTTCAGGGCTTACAAATAGCATGGCATATATCATCTCTACTCACATTTCATTTTATAAATATGGAAGAAATGCAATCTCACCACTTGTTCAGGTGGACCAGAAATATTTGATAAAGAGCTCTAATAATTTTTTAAAAAGTCTGCTTTTTGATCACAAAATGTATGTGTGGTTCACTCTCCTTCCTGCATGCAAATATACTCACCCTCCCCAAAGGAAACAAACCATGTGGTCATAGTTCAAGCTCAAAGTCCAGAATCTCCAGATAATCCCTGTCTTTTCCTCAAATCCAGTTATAGCTCCTCCTCATTACTATGAAATAAAAGGACAAGTCTACTGCTGTGCTTTCTAACATATGGTATGTTCACTTTTAACCCTGACATTTGGTCTGAATTAAAGGATGTAAACGGAGGAGTTGGCTAGGCTACGAAATAAATGAATATCACCTAGAGATGGATATGGTGACATATGGGACTTTGTGTCCTCCTTCTTTCTAGAGAAGGTGATATCTTCAGTCATATGATGGACATGCATACATGTGTCATGTGAACATCATGATTTGTTGATGACAGTGGTAGTGGTCAGAAGTTTAAAAGTAGGTGAAAGAATGTCATGGGATGCTGAGACGAGATATGGTTGGACTGTCCTGGATTGACTAATGTCAAGTCAACATTGCTACCATCCCCTTTGCTGGTCTTCTCTGCATTGCGGAAAAGCCTAGTATCATGTTCCCCTGAATCCTTTGTCCTGTATGATTTTCTTTAGGGTTAGATTCTATCACTGACAGTCACTTATGTGAGCTTTGAAAAATGGAAGGGAAGAAAATACTATTCATTGCAAGCAGACCCAGCCAGACACATGAGCAGACATCGATTGTGAAGTTTGCAGGAACTTCATGGTAAACTTCTGCAAAGCATCCATTTAGGTGTTCTAGGCAGCTGAGAGACCTTGATGAGGCTTCTTGGGAATTACTTACTTCAGTGCTGCTGGCTGAGATAGTCATCTGGCACTTTCTAGGGGGACCTGCATTATACAGCAGCTCTAAAACAAGTTAGAGCTTCCATTCTGCAGGCTAAGTAAGAGCTTCCTGCCTTTCTCTTCCCCAAGTCCCACAATTATAAATGCCTCTAATTTCGTGTATTATGAAAGACACAAAGAACAGCTTCTGTTTTCCTAAACATTGACACGTTGAGTAATACTGAATATCATGGAGATATTATAGTATATGCCCATGATATAATTATATTCTGTTGCTTTTCAAAAACTAGAATTTTTAAATTTCATATCTGAATATACTTAAGACCACTGGCATGTACCTAATGGCAATGAAATTGCAAGTATATGTTGTTGTTCGTATTGTTATTCATTTTTCAAGTTTCAGTTATCAATATTATTACATTGTCAAAAAAATATTTTTTAAAAGTCAACCTAAAACTTATCATTTAATCTCTAAGTGAAAGTATACAAGGAAATATAGGTAATATGGATTTTCTTTTAGTGCTTTTCATTTTAATTCATTTGAAACTCAGACAGAAATAACTTTTGTTTTGAATAATAGTTACTTATATGCTGATACTTTTGGTTTCAAACCAAAATAAATAAAATCTACAAAGAATACCACAAAATTCCACTTAAAGCATAAGGAATCATAGATGAGAGACATGTAGAGTTTCAAATTATCCACCATTTTTCACAAATGACAGGTCTGAAAATCTAACAAGCAGCTCCGCCTCTAACAGACTATCACATCCCTATTAGTTTCTTATTTGTCTCCATCAGGCTGATCCGTGGGCTTAGTCCCCAAGTCACGAAGATGACACCTGCCATTGATCACTGAAATTTATGATACTTTGAAAATCGTACCTGATTAATGGTACAGTAACACTTTATGTATTTTCGCAGCCACACTCATTCACAGTCAGTGCTGGTGGCATGTTGAAATTGTGGGAGGAGTTTTAGACAACCTGGAGATTGGCATAAATTCTGAGGTCTCTGTCCCTTTATAATTAAAAAACTACCATATTTCTTCAAGGATTACCAGAGGTTTGAAGCACATTTTGCCCAAGAAATGGCTTCATTTTTGCCTAACCCTGCAGCCTAAAAGATAATTTTTTAAAGATTTTAAAGTCATTAGATTGCTAAAATATTTTTAAACTCTGGCACTGTTTCATACATAGTCATTTGCCAATCCCCACTTTGTCCTTTCTCCTCCTCTTTGAGCTCTATATTAATAAATATAGCATCCTTGAGCCTCAGTTTCCTCGTATGCAAAATAGGGTAACAACAGTACATTTTTTCAAGGGTTGTTATGAGAGTAAATAAAAGTCAAGTCAACTATGTAATCCTGTGCTGGGCACCTAGTAGCTATGAATAAATGTTACCTCTTAATTTTCTCGAACAGTATCCTATAATATAAAAACCAAATAAAGATTAAATAAAATAATTCAAGTTCAGCCATCTGTTTGTTTTATAAAATTGATTCTAACTTTCCCTATCTCCATTTCGGATTTTTTTTTTTTAGGTTATAATTTTAGAATTCATATTATATCATGGCTGTCTTATTGCATCAGTAACTCTGAAGTTAAGTGATCTCATGTACAATTCTCCTAGGTGGTCTTTCCCTCTCTCTCCAACCTAACTTTGAACTAAACTTTGCTCAGTCTACAACATCTAAGGAGATTGTAATCCAGGGTGGTATGGCCCTAGGCAAATGAATGCAAAAACAAAATATCTAACAAGGAACAAAGTAAAAATCAGTTAAATGAATGTGAAGAAAATTCTTGGAAATGATAACCACATTCCTTGAGATTCCTTTTTATCAATATTGGTTCCCTCATTTATGTGTGTCTAGTTAAAGTTTTCATCAGTTCCCACAGTAGTAGGTAGACCTCCCAGGTATCTCACATGTGGGAAATTTGAGGTCTGTGCTCACCTGCCTTCTCCGCTACATTCCACAAAATATGAGCTCACCCTCCACAGCTGTCAGGAGCTTTTGAAGTTCTCTTCATGTACTCAGTCATGCTATAAAATCGTTTTTCCACATTATTTTCCTTACATAAACTATATTGTTTTGCCTGTAAAACTGCCAAAAATACAAAGGAATGCCTTTAACCATTTCAAAGATCCTTATTTCTATCGTACAGAAAAAACTCTTCAAGTCCTTCTAAAGTTTACAAACTTAAAAAATTAGGGTGGGAATGTGCACCTGCTGCAGTGTCTAACTTTCACACCTGGGATATTTATTTTAAGGTATCCCTTTCTTGCTCATATCAGAGGTTTATAATTTTCCACAAAGAATTTCTGAGTCTTGTCACCTGACATATTTTTGATAATAGAAAACAGGTTGCCAGACCCTGTGGATAAAATGTCCTATAGTAAAAAGAGAAACAGACTGTAATTAAAGTTGGCATTTATATGGACAATATGGGCAGCTAAAAGCAAAACATTTCTGATTCATGACTTATCTTGATCATCTTGACAAAGGGTTAAAAATGCAAATAACTGAAGATTAGTTATATTGTAAGAGGTTTTCTAGACTTGAGTGCTAGGACAGGGTTAGTCCCTATCCTTCTTCTAAACAGTCTAGGTGTGTTTTAAATGAATAGTATTTTTCTTCAACTCATGTAAACAAAACAGAGGGCTTTTTAAGAAATCAATTCTGCCTTTTGTCAATGACTATAGGTCCTGGCCCTGAAAACAGAGCCCCATTCAAAGTAACATTGTTGAGTAGGTAGTTTACACATGGAATTTTTCCAACAGTAGTCATCGCATGATAGAAAGGAAAACAAAAAATATAAATTTAGGTTCTGAGACTATATATTAACTGTGTTATACTTAATATTTACGAGCCTCATTTTCTTCATCTTAAAAATGAAAATAAAGATCACTGCCAGTCTACAGCCATGCTACCCTGAACACTCCCGATACCATCTGATCTTGGAAGCTAAACAGGGTCTGGCCTGATTAGTACTTGGATAGGAGACCACCTAGGAAGACCAATTGCTGTAAAGTGTAAAAAATAAAAAATGAGGGATTGTAAACTGACAAGGTCCTTGCAATCTGTGAGGTCAACCAAGGGTTGCCTCGCCTTAAAAAAAAAACAAAAACAAACAAACAAAAAAAACACCTAAAGAAGCTGTGGTACATATATGCAATGGAATATTACTCAGCCATAAAAAGAAGTGAAATACTGCCATTTGCGACAACATGGATGGACCACGAGATAATCATGCTAAGCAAAATAAGCCAGACAGAAAAAGTTGAAAATCACATGATATCACTTATATGTGGGATATAAACCTAAAAGCAACAAACGAACAGGACAAACAAACAGAGACTCATGGACATGGACTATAGGCAAGTGGTTACCAGAGGACTATAGACTAGTGGTTACTAGTGGGGTGGAGAAAGAAGGGGGAGATAGACAGGGTAAAGGGGATCAAATATAAGGTTTAGGGGAGGGTGAAGTGGGTAAAGGGGATCAAATATATGGTAGCTGAAGGAAACTGGACTTGTATTAACCAATGCTACCTCAATAAACTTAATTAAAAAAAAAAAAAGATCACTGCCTTGCAGGTCAGCATTCTTAGGACAAAGGAAACACTCAGTTAATGTTACTGTCCTACTGTCAGCCTTTTCTGGCTCCTTCCATGGCGGCCTTCCACGACTGCTGGTTTGTCTGTTATCCCAGCCCCTGACTTCATCATTCACATATTTTACAAATGTAATCCTCAGTATAGCCCTTTGATTTAGGTTATTTTATCTGCATTTTCAGAGAAGGAAATGAGAGTGTATAGAGCTATATCCAACAGGGTTTAGTCAGGAAAATAAATATCACTCTAGGTATTTCAAACAGAGGGACACTAAATTTGGGAATTGCTTACACAAGTGGTAGAAAAGCAGAAAGAGCTCTCAAAGGTAGTTGAGGGAACCCAGGAATTCACAAAAGCAGAAAAAACCCTTCCTCTCAATCCGGGGTTGGAGGTCAACAAGAAGGAAATCTAGAACCAGAAAACTAAAATATGTAGCCATTGCTGAAGGTACTGCTAGTTAGAACAAGAGAGGTACAGTTACATCCCTGAGGTTAGATGACTAGTAAGCAGAAGATCCAGAAATGGGATACGATCCTTCCAACTACTTTATTATAGAATGAATAAAATGTTATATATGAAAAGGCCTGTAAATCATAAATCACATTAGATATTTATCATATTATGATACTATTTTAAATTGAAGAGACCTTTTGAAACTCTCTTTAAAAAATAAATCAGAAAGAATCTTTGGCTCTAGAACTTACTCAACACTGTTTCCTTGAATGATTACATCTGTTCTAATGGTTTGGGGTCAAAAGCAGACTTTCAATAAAGATTTCTAGATAAAAGTGAGTCCAGTGGGGTTTTGCCATAGTTTTCATTAGGGTATCTTTACAATCAATGAATCTGAAAATGAACTTTCATCAAAAAAAAAAAAAAAATCAGAAGACTAGTGGCAATATTCAGTAAGATAGTACTTTGAGTTGATTTTTTTTGTTTGTCTTTTTAGTCTTATTTCTGTGGTTGAATTAAATTTTTGAAAAGAGAAGTGTTTCAAGCAGTGGACAATAAGATTGGACTTCTGAAATGGGGTTCATACCCATCTCATTCCCTAAGCCAAAATCCTGTAATATGTAAAGGGATTTGCAGCAAAAGATAGTCAATCCAGTGTATATTAATTATTCATACATTTCAAAAGGCAGTGAAACTAGCAAATGTATTCAGTGAGTGGTCTTTATTCCCACAGAGTAGGAAATGCATAATGGATGGAAAAATAAAGAACTCACTTTGCAACATTCACAATAGCCCAGTACAAAAATGCCTATATGTAGATAAACTTTTAGAAGTATTTGTTGAAACTGCTGACCAAACTATCCCAAACTACAGTTGAACTTCTGCCAGCTTTAAAGGGCTGTGCTTGAACTCCATTTCACAGTTTTTGGATTTCATGGCCTTTAGGCAAGCACAATTCATACCCATTGCTATGCTTGAAAAGATCCATTTCAGGAGTGTTACACAAACAGAAGCTAGCACAATTTATCCTAAAATGCTACTGTTAAATAAAAAAAAAAAAAATGTCCTCTGATTTCTTAAAGTTCTATGTGGCACACCACTGGGATTTGCATATAGAAAATTACAAAGTATTAGTATTTACAGGCTTTGAAACCCAGTAACTGTTAATGTTTTCAGAGATCTGAAGTCTGACCAGCTTCTCACATTTTTCCAACTAATCTGTGAATAAGAAAGACTATTTTGTTCTACATGGTTTATAAATAATAAAAGCAACTGGATTTTGTATAGAAGGCAAGTAGTTGTTTAGCTGAGCTTGAAAAAGGATAAACAAAACTAGGTAAAGTAAATGGTCCCTTTTACTTATAAATACAAGTGACCAAGAGCTATAATCATGTACATTATGATGGTCAGATCTCGATAACTTCCTTCAAATGAAAATGAGTACAATTTTCTTCATGACAATTTGGCTAAGATATTATTCTTGGCATTAGGAAATTTTAGACATAAATATATAGGCAGTTTACCTTGAAACAACATTTGAGATTTAATTAAGAACAAAATTAATAGAAAAATCCCTTGATTAAGATTAGTACAGAAAAGAAAAAAAAACAAATGATTGGATTAGGCATAATACACAGTGGGGCCTAGCAAATGCTGAATAAGATAAAATTAATTCCTTCCTTATCAAGAAAGACAATACCCAAAAGCAAAGAAAACACACAAAAAATATAATTGTTGTAACAAATATAGAACCAGTAGCAACTGTATCATTACATATGTTGGCAGGTAAACTCGACTTGGGTTTTCAAGAGATGGGAAACAAGGACTCTTTCTAAGTCAGATGGCAGTTCTAAAAGAGAATTGGGTGGAATGGTTTTATTCAGATGTGATTGTTTCCATTAGAGCTTGCCCTGCGGTCTTATGTTTTAGGATTGGAATTTCCTTTCCCTCCTTTTTGCATGGCTAATGTGATTCTTATTCATTAAGATTCAGCTGCACTGTCACCTCTTGTAGGTAGTATTACCTGATTCCTCTTCCAGGTTGGGGTATGTCACCATCTTCTTTCCAACTGCAGATGTAATGTGTTACTATCTTAGTTACTTGTATGTCTCTCCAACTATACAGCACACTCATGGGAAGCAGGAACCAGTCATAACCTCAATACACAACATATAACCTGGCATATGGGCAGGTACTTAATAAATGCTAATTAACCATGTGAAAACTCGCTTTACAGAACTTGAGATTGGTAAAGAATGAACCTTCCCAATTTGCCAAACTCTGTTCTACAATAATCTTTAGTTGATGAATTTTGTTTTACTTCAGCCCAGATTTTAAAATAGTGGTTGTTCATGGTAGCCTCTCAATTTTTTAAATGAGGAAACCAAAGTCTAAAGCCATTATCTTTGTTAGTTGTTAAATTTTAAATAACTGAATATAACTGACTATATCAAATTTTAATGACGAATTATATTTTAAGTATTGTTTTTAAAAAACTTAATATATCATGAATCTAAAATAAATCCCCTAAAAATGAAAAGCAAAGAAAAGGGAAGATAGACTGCATTAATAGAAAAATAAACTATTCGAATTTAAATTTTATATTATTTACTTTTAAAATTAGAAATTCCAACTTTGAATCTACAAGGTTCTCCATATTTGAGAGTATCTGATGAGTTAATTGTTTACTTGAAGAATGTTCCTATAGCTACTTGGGGTAATAATACTTAGTTTTTTCAATTCCTTGTGACTCCATCATCATTAATGCATCATCACAATGTCACCTTGCCTGTCAGGATCAACAAAGGAGAGATGAGCATGGGTATTTAACTGCTTTCTCTGTTACTAGAATTGACAGCTATTATTAAGAGTTAGTACACATGGGCACAATAAGCCAGGGGACGTGTCTTAGCTTAGCTTCAGCGTGCATGTTGTACCTGAAGAAGAAAACTTTGATCTTCAAATCTGCCAGACTGACATCTTGCATGAGCATAACGTTCCTTAAAAAATTAAAAACAAAAACAAAACCTTCCAATCTGGATTATGGTCATAATTTCCATATATCACTGGCTTCAAAAGACTAAATCCTTTACCATGCTATTTCAATCATTTTAAAAATAAAGGAGGAAGGAGCCTTGGGATGGTAACCCTGCATAGAAGCTCAGCTGAACAATGACAATGCTTCTGAATTTTAACTGTAAAGTATCCATGCTTTGCAAAGCTACAAACTTTCCATTTCGGATATTTTAAAAAGGGAATGCTCCCAGTGAGATGTTTCTCTGAACTAGTTATTTAGCTGGTTATAGCCCGCTGAGTACTAGATAGCAGTTTTCAGATTTTGTTTAAGGTTTTATTTGAAACTCAGAATTTGTACTCCTAATTCTTACTGTGTCATAAACATCTATACTTGCCCACTGGGTTAGAAAAAATAGAGAGAGAGAAAAAAAATAAAATAAATTGATCATCATATTCAAAAAGCTGAGTCTATGTTCCAGTAATAATAGAAATAATCATTTCTTCACATTTATGTGGTTATATGTCTATATAAATATATAAATACCATTAATCAATATATAACCATAATCATTTCATGACTGATCTCTCCCTGGCAATCCAGTTCACATATCAAGAACGGGAGATGTGGAAGGGAAACGACGAGGGGTAAATAATACTGGAAATATCCTAGGACTAATAGTCTGACAATCGTTAACTGGCTTTTGGTCGTAGATAAAACACTTAACCTTCTGAAACTATTTCCTCACATATAAAATAAGAATCATCACTATAGTCCTGATCTAATATACAAGAAATTTATGCTACAAAGAAAAGTGAGAGAGATATTTCTCTGTCTTTTTCCAAGAACCAGTGAAAGTTAAAGTGGCTGGAAATGTTCTAGAGTTAAGACACTTGCCTAAATATAAACTATGAACCTGCCACATTCTCACCAGATAAGCTGGTCACTTAGAACTCTAAGCATCAGAAAATAGGCATAACAGCAATATCAATTTCACAGTGTGGTTTTCTAAGTTAAATGCACACAAAAGAACATATCATGGTGACTAAGTAATAGAAAGGGTCTAATAAATCTTGGCTACTTATGCTGATAATAATGGTAGAGAAAGACACAGTAGTAGCAGCAATAAGTAGTACTCCAAAGGCAGTAACATTAAGGAGAGAAAAGGCCTTCAAGGTTAACAAAACTTAGCAAGAACCGAATTGAAGACAGGAATATAATTCAAAAAGGCAGATGTCAGCAAAAAGCAAGATTATTCAGCAACAGAAGCAAAGTTACAGAAGAGCCAATGAGAAAACATGGGCACTGAACAGGTAAGCACTATTAAAGTGGGAGAGAGAATGTTAGATGCTTGTGAGTATAGGACCATCAGATTACATTCATTTTAAGGAACTGACATAACAAGTTATGAGGTACTGATACTATTAAAACTCAAAAAAAAAAAAAGTTAAACAATACCTTTGTTTGTTGTGATTCCAAAATAGGCAACTATCTGATAGTTTTT
>NW_011888783.1:37233389-37240944 GCF_000151845.1 Pteropus vampyrus | reverse complement strand
CTACAAAATTTACATAAAAATTGATACTGAACCAATTAAATCTCAAGGCACTGGTAGACATAAATTAAAAATTACTCTGACAACCTGTTCCTATGATCTCAGATTAACAGAACACAAACAAGGAAAAAAGGGAAAAAAGGGGAAAATAAAGTCCTAAAAATGATTTGCACCATGAGAAAGAGGAGACAAAATAAACAGAAGAACTAGTGCCCCAAACACTTGTGAAATTAAGCAATCTAAAGTGTCCACAAATAAGTATTTTTTAAATGATTTATGGTACAAATGACGAAATAGAATCCTATATAAGCAAAGACATACAAAAAAAAAAAAGAGTAACAGGGTTTCAATGGGTAATCAAATAAACAAAGAAATTAGAAATATGATTACTTAAACTAAGTTTGTTGTAAACAGTTAACATCAAATAAAGTTCAAGAAGAACATATAAACTAAACACTAAATATGACTTATTATCTAGGAAGCAAAAGATAAAGATGAAGGTAGACAATACAAAAGAGGAATTATGCAGGCATAAATGAGAGAATCCATCTTACGTTGCATAAAAGTTTCAACACAAGAGAATAAAATCAATAGGATATAAGCATATTTCAAATAAATAATGGCTGAAATTTTTCTAGAATAGGTGAAATACATGAACCGTGGATTAAATAAGCAAAATAATTCCTCTTTCTAATAATAAATATAAATGTAAACCTAGATACATTCTAGTAAAAATAAAAGATATATTTTTTAAAAAGACAGCTAAAAGTTTTAAAGATAGTTTTAAAGAAAAAAAATCTACTTACAAAACAATTAAGATTTATTAACACCTTATTTCTCAGCAAAAATGTAAGAAAATAATGGAATATCTTCAAAAGTCTGAGACAAAATAACATTTGCCTAAAATTCTAAAATTCTAATGAAACATTTTCAAATATTAATGCAAAATAAAGACATTTAAAAGAGAAAATTAGATAATTTATCATTCATAGATTCTGATTGAAAGGTCAATTAATTGAAAGGTCAATTAATTCTTTGATTAAAAAAATTATAATATATTAAATCTTAAAGGAAGGATCAGGATACAAGAAGCAATGATAAACAGAAAAACTGCTTGTAAATTTCTAGGTAAATTATTTAGAATTTATGATAGATTTAGACTTTTAAGTAATTTGTCTTTTAGATAAAGTATTTAAATAATTTTTTAAAGCACAATTGCTAATTTAGTAGAGAATTAACATAATTAGAATAAAAATTCTAGGCAATTTGAGAGTGACTGGAGTAAAAATTTCTAAGGTCCTGTGAATTCTTTAGAGGCAGTTAAGATAAACTGATTAAATTTAGAAACGATTAAGACAACTGGGCATGTAAAATTTTAAGTGTAATCACTTAAAATAATGAAAATTGAATGAATAATGTCCAAACAATAGAATAGACTAAATTAATTATTAAAAATCTAATGGGAGGTAAAAAGGTAGAAAAAACAAGCAAGGAAAATATATGGTAAAAAGAAAGCACAAAATAATATAGAAGTAAAGCCAAAGATAGCAGCTATCGCAACAAATTATTACCAAAGTCAATGCAAAGATTGGAGGACAGATTCTTAGTTTAAAAATAATATAGAAATTCAGTTGTAATTTGGTTACAAAATTAGTCACAATAGACTAGGGTATGCAGTGATAAAGTAACTCCACTATCTCAGTGACTTAAAGAAACAAATAGCTATTTCTCCCATGAACTTGAAACACATAGGCTAAATATCCTCTGTTTATGAAACATGATCACCACAACAGAGCTCACTATTGCTCATTGGCCATGTCTAGCCATAAATGAATTGAGGCTGGAAAAAAAAAAAAAGAGCTGATATCCATAATTTGATAAACACTATATCTTTCACACACAATGTAACTCAGAAAAATTGAAAATAAAGAGACAGAACAATAAATAACTAGCAAACTTAACCAAAAGAAAGCCAATGTAGTCATTTAATAACTATAAAATTGACTTTAAGTTAGAAGAAATCACTCTTAGAAAAAAGGAAACCTTTTACTAGGAAGATGTAATAATACTTAACGAGACAGTCTCAAAGTATATAAAGAAAACATTACAGAAATGTAAGGAAAACCACTACCAGAAATTTATTAATAATTATATACACCTGAAATATACTTGGATATGTGTATTGTACAAATAACAAAAATATTTTAATTATCTGAAACAGAGAACATACAGAACATGTGCATGACACAATAAAAAATGTGATCTGAAAGATGTGCATTTATATGCAAGACCACATTTATAAAACTAACACTTTTCTCAAACACATAAAATTTATGAAAATTGACTATGTACTAACTATGAGACAAGTTTAGACAAACTTAAATCTATAATCAAACTAAATCCTCTTGCCAAAATGCAATGGAATTAGAATTAAAAAGCCTGTGATGCACCAATACATTTGAAAACTTAAATTGCATTTGTAAATACTTCGTTAGTCAAAGAATGAATCTCAATGGAAATAGTAAAATATTTAGAACTGAACGACAATCTATAATGCATCAAAACTTGTGAAATATATCTAATACAGAATTTAAAGTTTTCAGACTTAAAAATTGGATTTAAAAAATCAATACACACACACACACAAAAATGAAGGGAGCCACCCCAAAGAGAGTAAAATGGAGAATATGATGATAAAAGCAGAGAATCAAGGGAGATAAAGTAAACAATCAGCAGAAAGTATTACTGAAACGAAAAGAAAACTGAAAATTACGAATAAAAGATGGATTTAAGAAACAAAGTAAAAATTATTAGGGATTGTAAAAGTTGATTTACAGAGTGAAAATACCATGAAGAACTTCATTAAAATGTATATAAATTTCATATTCTCTCAGAAAAATATAAATTATGAAAATTCAGACACATTGATACAAAAAGAGTGAAAAGATGTATAGTTATGGAGAAAATGGGATTACTAATAAAAAATCTACTCATAAAAAAGCACCCTCAATTAACAAATAATTCTGTCTTATGTAAATTGTTCCACACATTATGGGAGAAAAAGTAAAAGTACTCCCAACTCATTTTATGATATGAGAAAAACCTTGGTATTAAAACTGGGCAATGACGGAATAAGGAAAATTAAGGCCTAATTAAACTTATAAGCACTTATGCAAAAATACTAATTAAATGATTAGTGAATCAAGATATGAAACAGCTTTTATGATGAGAAAGGTTTACTTAGTAATGAAAGGATGTTTTGATTTTAGAATATCTATTAATGTAATCTTCTACTTTATCATATGATCCTATAATTATCTTAAAAGATAGAGAAAAAGCACTTAAATAAAATTTGACTTTTAATATTGATTCAAAACTGATAGCAAGTAATATTAGGGACTTTCCCTTAAGTATTTAACCAAATATTATGGTAAATATCCAACTAAATGGTGAAATATTAGATTTATTCCTTTTAAATTGAGTACAGAGCAAGGGTGCTGATCATCATTTTTATTAAGCAATGTAATGACTATATTAAGGAACCAACTTAAACAAAAAGAAGACTGAGAAATTTAAAAAATGGAAACAGTAAGGAGAACTTTCAATTAACAGATAATATGAAGGTGCACTTAGAAAATTCAAGGGAATCTCCAAGCAAAATTTAGATTTAATGAGAGAATTCAGTAAGTTTTCTAGATAAAAGATAAACACACATAAAAACTTTTGTTATTCACCCAAAAATGTAATATTAAAAGGAATTCTATTCATTAGAATAACAAAAAAATGTATAAAGTAACTAAGAGTAGATTAAGCAGTCATTTTTATAGAAAATAATGTTTTATTAATAGACAAAAATGAAGATCTAGGTAAATGTAAAGAAATACCACATTCACGAAGGGGAAGATACAGTATTGTAAAAATGGCAATTTTCCCTAAATAAATCTACATTTAGTTAAATACCAATTGATTCTCCATAGAATCTTTTGAAGAATTTGAGAATCTAATTCTAAAATTAATGTGAAGAACACAAGTCAATTAGAAGTCAGAAGAGTTTAAAGAATAAGAGGGGACCACGTACTACAAAATATTAAGCATTTTTATACAGCTAATCTAAAATACGTCTATGGGTATATATATTTAAATTTACAGTGTATTGTCTATATATTCATATGATTATATGACATATACAAAATATATTTTACATATTAAATATTTTCTTTACATAAAGTATTTTATATAATATACAATATATCCATATTTAAATTTTTAAAATATATATAGTTTATATATGTAATCCATAGTAAACATAATTGACGTTTTAAATAATTGGTTTAAAAGTAAATTGAGTACTAATTGAATGATTAATAATTGGCACATATAAAGAGCACAAAAGGCAAGTTAACCAAAAACCACCTATTGGATGTAGTAAATGTAGTATTTAATATATGGCAGAGATAGCATTATAAATCAATTAGAAATGAGTGATATATGTATTAGTCTGGATCTAATCAGGAACAAGAAAATACACAAAAATTTAAACATGGGAAGTTGATATAATCATGTTTATGATAGAAGAGTAACTATAAAAATATAATAAGACTACCCTAGAGCTGAGTGAGGGTATCAAGGATGGGCATACTTGGAATGAGAGCGCCCTTCTCACATGCTGGGGTCCAGAAGGTATGCTTGCAGCAGCCTAACCTTGTCAGAGAAGTCAGGATTGCCTGGGCAGAGCAGGCCCAGAGCATGCAGCGTCTGCCCGTGGATGTTCTGGAAAGATGGTCACTGGACATGGTCCAGGTCTGGGCAATTGCCAAGGAATTGAGAGCTCCAGGCACAGAGCTGAACACCAGCAGATTTCCCCCAACACCCACGCCACTGACCAACCATGCAGCAGAAGAAAAAGCAGCAGAAGCAAAAAGCAGCAGGAGACAAACCAGAATCAGAAAGAGTTCCTCCTGTTGGAATTTCTTTCAAGGGCCCTCTCTTGACAGACCTTAATGTCCTGCCATTATAAGGGGAAAATGTTAATAATTCCAGTCCGTTATGACAAAGCAGATACTAGCAAATATTGAATCTTCACTATTTGAAATAAATATATATGTAATATTCAATATCTGAATACTAAATTTGATATTCAGAAATTTACTCAAATAAAACAATAGATTATAAACTTTGAAAATTACAGATAGATTAAACAATTAAAATTTAGAAAAAAACTTAAATGTTAGATATAAACTTTTTATTTAATCTAGGTAAGAAAATAGCTATTTAAAAAGATGTATGTAACAAAAGTGAAAATTTGATGAATTAGACTGTTTAGCTATGAATCAATTATTCCAATAATATTTATTGACCACACTATTCCTTTCTCTCCTATTTTAAATACTATTTTTGTCATGTACTAAATTCTAATATATGTGTTAATACATTTCTTGGCTTTCTGTCTCTTTCTATTCATCTGTTTTTTAGCACAATTTTAAATACTATACCTCAATAGCAAGGGTTGATATTAAATATAGTAAATCATCTTTCCTTATTTTATGAAATTATCTGAGCTAATCTTGCCATTTACTCAAGAAGTCCTTTTCTTTTCTACAGCTCTTTAAAGGATAGACTGAAACAGTTTCAAATCCATCAATCATTTTCAGAGCACCTACTGTCTGCCAGGACTAATACCAAATTAAAAAAATTAAAATTTCCAAGTTAAAAGCAAAACAGTCCTATTGACATGTATTAACATTTTAGAGACTTAATTTTAAAACTGAGAATAAACTCTGTAGGCAAGGAGAAAGAATTTTAGAATTTCTTATCTAAGAAGATACTTATCTTAAAGACAGATTTGAAAGTCCACTCATCTGATTTAGAAGCTTCTTTTCATCTTGCTCTGTAGTTCTCAAATGTTAGTATATATAAGGAAACTGTACAGCATTATACACAAACTTTATGCATTGGTTTAAAGGGTAACTATACATGATTTTTATCTTATGTGCTAACTGTAGAATCTGAAACTTGAACACTGATACTTTATAATAGTAAGTGCTCAATTTTGTGGTATACACACTATCAGGGAGAGAACTGTTGTAGAAAGCCTAACAGAATAATGTAGAATGGAGTTCAATATCATGACAGATCGAGGCAAGAGATGGACGTTCCAAATGAAGGAAACACTTTGAATAATGATATACAGGCAGGAATAAGGTGAGGTACTTAGAGGCCTAATGCATATATATGGTTGTGCAGGTTGGGTATTGGACAATCCAAGGGGGAATATTAGCATTGTAATCTATGTGAATGGTACAATGCACAAAGTAAAGCAATACCTAACAGACTAAATTTCTTGAAAAATAGTAATGATGTTAATCTCATTTAATTAGGTTAGTAAGCTGGCCAGTATCAAAAAACTGCAGATCTTAAAAATGGAAGAGACATGAGCAAGTAAAATGCTGCTGACATTTCCACTTTACACATTGGATAAATCACATGCTCATAGCCACAGTAATAGTAAATGATAGAAATGTTGACTTCTTATATAAAAATGTGATTGCTCTTCTTATTCATTCTCTAAGGAAATTGTATTAATTAGTGGTCACTATTCAATCATGTAATCTTTCTACCATTTACCAGCCATTCAGTATTAGACTAAGCACAGCTGACCCGTGGGTTGGCACACATAACCTATGTGACACAGAAAGGTATGCTGAGACAGACAATCAGACATCTGGAAATTTAATTAACTGCCTACATTTTTTTCTCTCTTTTCTACTTCCCATTAATTCAGTTTTGAAACACTTTATACGCACATACACACACAAGCACATGTCAAATGAAACATATACATATACATACATTTTTTATTAGACAAAATAATTCTACTCTTTGGTAACCAGAAAACACTGAAATCTCAGTGGCTTAATACATACAGGTTATTTCCTGTCTGTGCACAGTTCACTACGTGTCCAGTGGCTCACTAGGACAGTTCCCTTCCAGTGATTTAGGGAACCAGGCTAATTTGATTTTGAGATGCTACTTCTCAACACGGAGATTTCAAGGTCACTCGGCAGAGGATATGAGAGATGGTGAATTCGTACCTGTTCTTAAGGACCTTGATCTGCTCATAGCTCCCTGGTCAGAAATAGTCACACTGTCTTGTCTAGTATTAAGTGGGCCAGGAGGTCTTCCCACCCACTAGAAAGGGGAAGAGAACCAGATATGGTAAGCACTAGTCATGTCTGTAGACTCTGTAATCTACATATCACCAACATGTATGTAGAGTTTAACAAATAGCTATAAAAAGAATACCCACCTACCTACCAACAGAAGCAAAAATTAGGACTCTGCCCACAGCCCTGAAGGTTCTCAGCACACCCCTGACAATCATGTGACTTTCCCTCCTCCCTGGAGGTGAGCACTATCTTGATGGGCAATCATGAAATGTAGCCACAGCGACCAACTGACTTCAAGGTTATGAGCTAAGAAAATATAATTGTTACACGCAGTTAAATTTAAACTTAACCGAGTTATTTCCTGAACTGATGTAAAATTTTTCAGTTTATAT
>NW_011888783.1:37217550-37233339 GCF_000151845.1 Pteropus vampyrus | reverse complement strand
ACAGGCAGGAATAAGGTGAGGTACTTAGAGGCCTAATGCATATATATGGTTGTGCAGGTTGGGTATTGGACAATCCAAGGGGGAATATTAGCATTGTAATCTATGTGAATGGTACAATGCACAAAGTAAAGCAATACCTAACAGACTAAATTTCTTGAAAAATAGTAATGATGTTAATCTCATTTAATTAGGTTAGTAAGCTGGCCAGTATCAAAAAACTGCAGATCTTAAAAATGGAAGAGACATGAGCAAGTAAAATGCTGCTGACATTTCCACTTTACACATTGGATAAATCACATGCTCATAGCCACAGTAATAGTAAATGATAGAAATGTTGACTTCTTATATAAAAATGTGATTGCTCTTCTTATTCATTCTCTAAGGAAATTGTATTAATTAGTGGTCACTATTCAATCATGTAATCTTTCTACCATTTACCAGCCATTCAGTATTAGACTAAGCACAGCTGACCCGTGGGTTGGCACACATAACCTATGTGACACAGAAAGGTATGCTGAGACAGACAATCAGACATCTGGAAATTTAATTAACTGCCTACATTTTTTTCTCTCTTTTCTACTTCCCATTAATTCAGTTTTGAAACACTTTATACGCACATACACACACAAGCACATGTCAAATGAAACATATACATATACATACATTTTTTATTAGACAAAATAATTCTACTCTTTGGTAACCAGAAAACACTGAAATCTCAGTGGCTTAATACATACAGGTTATTTCCTGTCTGTGCACAGTTCACTACGTGTCCAGTGGCTCACTAGGACAGTTCCCTTCCAGTGATTTAGGGAACCAGGCTAATTTGATTTTGAGATGCTACTTCTCAACACGGAGATTTCAAGGTCACTCGGCAGAGGATATGAGAGATGGTGAATTCGTACCTGTTCTTAAGGACCTTGATCTGCTCATAGCTCCCTGGTCAGAAATAGTCACACTGTCTTGTCTAGTATTAAGTGGGCCAGGAGGTCTTCCCACCCACTAGAAAGGGGAAGAGAACCAGATATGGTAAGCACTAGTCATGTCTGTAGACTCTGTAATCTACATATCACCAACATGTATGTAGAGTTTAACAAATAGCTATAAAAAGAATACCCACCTACCTACCAACAGAAGCAAAAATTAGGACTCTGCCCACAGCCCTGAAGGTTCTCAGCACACCCCTGACAATCATGTGACTTTCCCTCCTCCCTGGAGGTGAGCACTATCTTGATGGGCAATCATGAAATGTAGCCACAGCGACCAACTGACTTCAAGGTTATGAGCTAAGAAAATATAATTGTTACACGCAGTTAAATTTAAACTTAACCGAGTTATTTCCTGAACTGATGTAAAATTTTTCAGTTTATATTTTTCAGTTTATACTTACTAAACAAATTTTCTGTCATAAAAAAATGTCTTACTGGCATTAATATGCTATTATATTTTTAATTTATATTATTTAAAGATATTGAAATATAATAGCTTAAAACATAAAATTTATGGAAGCATAGCACACAATTTTCATACGAACTCAGTTTTCTTAACATTTCGTTTTGACTAACTGGAAGAGAAATGCATGTAAAAACCAGAAGAGAAGTGTGTATAAAATTGGGTAAAACTTATATGGGGATTATTTAGAGATTACATATACATCCCTTTTCTTTATTTTTTCGAGTTGTTTAAATAATTTGGATTTAGATTTACAGGGTATTTAAATGAGCTCCCCATTATCTAAAGACATTACCCCCAAAAAATGAAAAAAATAAATAGCTAGCTATCCTCAGAGAAGCATTGGGGAAGGTGCTAAGTATTTAGATAAAATTGTATTTGCATAATAAGAAGTATAGACAAAAATAAATTATTAAGACATTATTTATAGTTTCTCCTTTAATACTTTATTTTTATGAAGAAAGACTAGCCTTCATTATCTACTGCTGATTGATATCCCTCAGATATTAGCCCTCTTTACAAATTGTCCTTGCCTGGAGAAAGCTGTCTTGCCCAAATCATGTACTCTTCATAGGGTCAGCCATCTAATAACTTGTCCAAGTGAGAATATAAAGGCTCAGTCCCTTGGCTCCCATTGAGGACAACTCTGAAGAGCCATCACAGCTTCAGAATCTCCACTGCAGCTCTCACTATACCAATCTTGCTTCCTCCTTGCTGCCACAGGTATCCATTTCATGGGCCCTCCCTAATGAACTTCCTTGCACACCAGTCTTTTAGAGTCTGCTTCCCAGGGGAAAGATTCTACTGTCTCAACACTTAGATTTGCAATAGCCGCCTCAAAATCAGCAACATTAATATACACACATACAAATAATTTGTTAATGAAAACCTTTTAGCAACATAAAATGTCTTTTAGGAATAAAATTTCATGCTCACTTTGATAAAAAATAATCTGCGAGTTAATGGCCAGTTTATTACAGACAGGTGGGAAGAGAGCTAAGCTACGGTTAGATAATTGTGACTACCTGATATGTATGTTAATATTTTTCATAACAATGTTTTGAGTATTTAAATGTACTCATTAATAGAGTTTGGCAAGATGAAAAGGAGATTAAAAACACAATTGACCTAGGAAACAGAAGAATAAATGTAAACACATTAAACGAGACCACTTTGCCATATTAATCAAGAAAAAAAACCCATTAGCTAAAATCACTACTTTTTATTGAGAACTATAATTGGTTAATTAATTTTGTATAGCATAGAATGTATGCCTATTATGTGTATCCCTTTTTGTTTGTTTATCCCTACTAGAATGCATAGGTCCTTGTGAGAAAGTATTAAAAGAATATACTTAGAAATTATTCTAAAACATATGTAATCCACCCTTTTGCTCAAATATAACTAAAGCATCTTTTCAGATGAGGAAAAAAGCTTACAAAGGTCTTCAATGCCATTGCTCTTCATATGACATCTGATTCCACGTTCATTTCCCAAGATGTTTAGCATATAAATTGATAGCTTTGTGGCATGATTTCTATCTGTGGAAACATCCCTTGAATTTTGGAAGGTAAATAGGGATAACCTAAAAAGCTTTCTATATCTGCTTTAGTCTGGCTGGGTTATGGGAACTAGGAACTGGCAGGAGGTGAGAAGTATGGTGGTGAAAGAGGTGGAAGCATTCCATAGAGGCTTGTAGCAATAATAGGAAAACAGCCAAGTAATGATCTGTGCAACTGACTAGAATGCATAAAAGCCTGGAATCACTCAAATATCCACCTCTCTGACTGACTAGAGATAAAACGTTGAATCTCATGAAAGAAAAAAGGTACATGAGTAACTATTGTCTTGTCTGACTAGAACTAGTATGCTTTAATGTTACGTTATTTTATGTTATAGCTTTTAATTACTGGTCATAATAGAAAAATACATACATCTCTATCTCTCACTGCAGCCAGCTTGAAAGGCAAAATGGGGAGTAAGGAAGGATTAGCAACAAATCTGGTGTTATAGATGGTGAGTTCAGCACTGTCTCTGCATCATGCTGGCAATCTCTCTTACTGAACCACTCCTTGTGCTTTCAGGAAAATCATGTAGGGGCCAGAGAAGTTAGGAATTAAGGTCTGCATGCTATTCGGCAGCAGCATTTAATGGTGCAGAGGAGTGGCAGAGAGCACCCATTATAGAGGAAACAAATAGTAACTATTTCACCAACAAAAAAGAATTCTCATTTGTCTCCTTCTGAGCTGACACTTACACACTTCTCTTGCTGCTCCAGCATCATTTTCTTTGATATAGCCCTTCTTGTTATAGTTAATATTAGGATTTTATTTGCACCTAAAAGTTCTGAATAGCTCTTGAGAAATAAAATATGCATATCAAATCCAGAAAAACTTCATATTGATTCCCTAGCCTCTTCTCTTCTTGCTTTTATTACTATTGCACAAATTACTCCCACTCACAGTTTAAATCAGTTAAAAATCTATGATGGTTAATTTTATGTGTCACTTTGGCTAGGCTACAGTTCCCAAACATCTGGTCAAACATTATTCTGAATGTTTCTAGGAGTGACGTCAGAAACATGGCAGAGCGAGAGATGTCCCCAGATCTGAATGTTTCTGTGAATGTGAATATTTATGAGATTAGCATTTAAATCAATTGACTTTGAATAGAGCGGATTGCCCTCCAAGTTATGAAGGGCAATCTGCTCTACTCTAATTGGCCTCATCTAATCAGTTGAAGGCTTTAATAGAATGAAGACAACCCCCAACCCAAACAAGAAGGAATTATGTTAGCTTCCTTTGGAATTAAACTGCAAAGTTTTCCTGGGTTTCTAGCCTGCTCAACCACCCTACAGATTTTAGGCTTCCACAATAATGTGAACCAATTCCTTAAAATAATCTCAAAAATCAGAACCCAAATTCAACTTCAGTTACCTTGAAAACAAATGTTTTTTCCTCACCAATATTTTCTTCCATGGGATAAGTACATGTATCTGACAAGGATTATATATAGAAATTCTGACTCTGGACTGGTGTTTCTGCAAGATGGCAGCAGATAGTACCTGAACAGATAAGCATTACTCGATATCTTTAAAATAATTATGATGCTTTCTAAAAACCTTTATTTTTTTTAGCTAAAATAATATTCAAAAGATTTTAATAAAAATCTTGTTATTAAACTTTCATTTCATTATTTTAAGACTTTCACTTTTTTGTCTAGTTACATTTAATATGACAAAACTATTTTTTTATTAACATCAATATCTGTAAATTGCTCTAAATGAACATTTCTTCTACTTTTGGAAATTCTATTTATCAATATGTTAGTCCATTTGCAAATCAGCTGGTTTCTCCATAATTGTCATAATATACTAAAACTAATGTTGTACATCATATTCTAAAGTAACCTGGCTGATTAATTCAAGGTGATTTCAGGCTTTGAAAATAATTAATCAACAGAGATTTATGTCTGCATCTTTCTACATAAATTGATGTCTGTGCAATGAAGTAGCTATAGAAGTAACCATTACTAAGAAATCATGTACAGTAATATCAAAATCTCAATATTTTCCCAATTTTCAATTCTTGAAGACTTTCAGTTCTTTTATTCTATTAAATGACACTATGTTTTAATATAAGTTTTAGTACTGGGAATTACTAATAATTTTCAATACTGTTGTGTTAAAAACAAACAAACAAACAAAAAAAAACAAAAAACAAAAAAACCCTTTTAACCCTCAAAGGAACAAGAATATTTACTTGGCCCTGGACATTGTGATGATTAATTTTATGTGTTAGTTTGGTTAGACTCTATGGTGTCTAGTTGTTTGATCAAACACTATATTCTAGATGTTGCAGTGAAGGTATTTCTAGATGTGATTAACATTTGCATTCTGTTGACTTTAAGCAGACTGCTCACCATAATGTGGGTGGGCCTCACTTGAAGACCTTGAAAGCAAATTCTGAGGTTTCCCAGAGAAAAGAGTTCCTCCTCAAGACTACAACATACAAACCCTCCCTGAATTTCAAGACTGCTGGCCTGCACTGTGCATCTCAGACATGCCAGCCCCCACAATTGCATAAGCGCACCATGAGCCCATTACTTAAAATGACTCTCCTTCCCTCCCATCCTCCCTTCTTCTCTCTCTCTCTCTCTCTGCCTCTGTCTCTCTCAATGTACGTATGTATGTGTATATAATATAGTATATAACATATATAGTTGACCCTAGAACAACACGGGTTTGAATTGCATGGGTCCACTTATACGAAGATTTTTTTTCATTAAATACATATGGTACTGTAAGTATATTTTCTCTTCCTTATGGTTATCTTAATGATATTTTCTTTTCTTTAGCTTACTTTATTGTAAGAATACAGTATATAATACATATAGTATATAAAATATGTGTTAATTGACTATATTATTGGCAAGGCTTCCAGTCAACAGTAGGCTGTTAATGGATAAGTTTTGGAGGAGTCAAAAGTTATATGCAGATGTTTCAACTTCTATATTCTATTGGCTCAGTTTCTCTAGATAACCCTGACAAATACAGGTATATACAATATAATGTACATCATAAAATCTAATATCCACCTCTTATATCAGCTTTAAATTTGAAAAACCCATGTAAGATTTCATTTGCTTTATTTTTTTGGCCAATAACTTTGAAATATATACTCCTTTACCTATTCTTATAACTACCATGGACTGGAAATACAGTAGATACTCAATTTTGTGTTCATTCTTTTAGCAAATAACATCCAATTACTGGTTGAGCAAACTATTTTTGATTTGCTTTATTCGAAAAAGTATTTCTGATTTACAGTTAGTTTAAATTGCTCTTTGGAGGTATTTGAAAGGCAAACACTTGGACTTAAGATCATTCCATAGAATAAAAATCAATGCCTAACTGTTAAAGATCCAATCATAATCTGTTTCACACTTAGACTATAAAAGAGCCAAGTTGCAACCCTGAGTTTGAGAGAATTTACTCACAACTCAAACTAAAATATTTCAAATGGTTAAAAACTGAATTATTAAATTCAAATATTTATAATTTTCACTCTAATGTTATATATTAGGCCACACAGCATACTCTCCTAAAGATGTCCATGTCCTAATCCTCAGAGCTTGTGAGTAGGTAGTTACCTGACATGTGAAAAAGATGCTTTACAAACCTGATTAAGTTAAGGATCTTGAGATAGAAAGAGTATCCTGGATTATCCAGATGGGCTTATGTAATTTTTATAAGTGAAAGAGGAAGGCAAACGATTTAGAGGCAAAGAGATGTGACAAGCAGATGTGACAAGCGGAGGTCAAAATGATGTGGCCACAAGCCAAGAATTGTGGGAAGCCTCTAGAATCTAGAAAAGACAAGAAATGAAATTTTCCCTAGAACATCCAGAAGGAATGAAGCTCTACTGAAACCTAGAATTTAGAACTCTAAGACTCATTTTTGACTTCTAATCTCTTAAACTGTAGGATAATAAATATGTGATGTTTTAAGCCACTAAGTATGTAATAATTTGTTAAGCAATAGAAACCTTTTTTCCCTAGACAGATCAGAGTTTCTGTGTCTCTTAAACCTCTCACAAAGAGTGTCTATGACTCCAAATTTATGTAGTTATTTCAAGGGTAATCTTACACAAGATAATGCAACTGTAAATTAGCTGATTTTCTATAAGTTCCTATAGCAGAAATTCTGCCTTTGAAGAATTAGTCCTCAACATATTAATTGCTGATTTGTTTGTTTACCTTTTCACAGCTGCATTTGTGAGTACAGGGACCACGTCTGCCTTGTTCACAGCTGTATTCTTAACACAAGTTCAGGATATATAGAAGGATAGCACAAGTGCCTGATATAGAGAAGATATTAAAAAAAAAAACTGTTTAAAGTATCAAGATTTCTTGCTTCACTCTTAAGAAACATGAAGAAGGGAGCTGGAACATATATTTCTTTTTAAAGTGAATAATGATCTGGGGAAAGAAAAGCTGAGTAACTATCCTATCAGTGTTTCTATAAACCTGCTCTGATGTGGGTATTTTTGCTAACCTAACTCAGTAGTTACTTCTCTCACACAGTTTATTATACTAATCAGAAGTCAGCCTTTGGCAAGTTACTTAACTTTTCCAAAACTGTCTTCATATCCATAAAATGAGAATAAATGAGACAAGAGCATGATTCTAGACTTCCTGAAATCTGGGTTACAGAGAAAGGGAAGAAACTTGTGAAAGTTTTAATTTAAGGAAACAAAAGTAACGTGGTAACAATTGCACCTGGGTGGTTATGCAACAATCATACTTTTAAAACCTAAAAAAAAAAAAAAAAAAAAACCAGTTCCGGGGGGGGGGGGGGGGGGGCGGGAATATATGCCATTATTATCTCCATTATCCTCATCATCAATAGTACCTTTTTCTTTTATTTTTGCAGGACCCTCAATACCAATAGCTCAACTATCCTCAGCAATTTTAGGGACCTCCTGGCAATTTTCTCATATTTCTCTAGTTACCCGGAAAATCAAATTAGCCACTGTTATACAATTCATCAATTTTCCACTGGCGATCTGACCATTCTCATCTTCTTCAGTAGCTATCAAGGTAGACAGAACTTATTGCCATCCATGTTCAAATGCCTCAATTGAATAATCTAGACGAGTGCATAACAACTGTATTTTCTTCTCACTTGCATTCGTCCAGCCCTCACCACTTGCACATAGGAGCACAAACGAACATCACATTCCAGGAATAGCCCCATTTAGTTTATGTGCCAGATAGGCCTAGGGTAATCAAGTCTCACAAACAAGTAATCTCGGCCTGCACCATTTCCACAGTATTCCTCTCTCACATTATTTGTGGTATCAGTGATGTAATAATTGGGCATATTGATAGAAATACACTATATACATATATCATATTGCGCTCTTAGTAATATAAATTATATGGCTTTTAGGAAAATGACATTTAAGAACTTCCAGCTTATAGAATCTAAATAAAATCCCATCTTTCACTTCTTTGAGACCTCACTTAATACAGAAAAAGAAGTTAATTGTTTCCCTACTACTCTACTTTTGCTACCCTACTTCTATCATTGCTGTGAAGAAGCACATTGAGAGACAATGTGCTTAGTTATTATAAATCCATTTTGATATTTTTAATCAGTGGATGTCATAGGATCCTCAGTTTCAGTCATGGGATTGACTTTTACCAGGTCCTTTCCTAAAAACCTAAAAAAATTACCCAAGCTGACAAAAAACAACTCTTCTAGCAACAATGTCCTTAATCTTCCCAACCAAAAGCTCATACTAGAAAAATCATAACCAGATTTTATCATAACCAGAAAAATATTTACACTCAAATGGCTTTGTTAATATTCTGAATTAATTGTCAAAAAGCCATGTCAAATTATTAATTTTTCTGATGTATGAAAAGTAATGTCAGTTAATATTAAAATGAGCTGTATACATAAAACATATAAATCACTAAAGATACTATTTTGCCATAAGGATTAAATTTTGCTTTTAATTTCTATTATTTTTCTTTTTTCTCATAAGTTTTAAATTATGATTAAATTAAATATTCAATATGATGATGAATAAGTAACTTTTTCCCGCTTTAACCCTTCCAGGTTTTTTTTTTTTTTAAATAACCAGAAATATTTCTATCTATTACAGCTTTTTCCCTAGATTTAGATTTTATTTTGCAGGAAAGAAAGGGAAACTATCATTTTCTTCATTCTTAATATAAGTCTAGTTGTTCATCCATTCTCTTATTTCATCCTGGCAATGACCCTTTTATGGGAACATAAGAGTACTATGCCAAGTACTATGCCAAGATTCAAACAATCATCATAAACCATTCCCAGGACCTCAGAAGACTAGGGTAAGATGAAAATAAGCAGGAAAGGTCTAGTCAAGTCTGACATGTCTATTCATCCCCCATGGAGCTCTGAATCAAGGCTTGTGCACCAGCACTAGACCTTCTGAGAAAGGATTGCACACAGCAGATGGGGTCCTCTAATGAGCAGCTACTCCACAGTGACATGTGGAGCCATCATCCCAGATAGCTCAGATTACTCAGTCTATCCATACCCTGAGTAATGGTCAAGTGAAGGAACTTAAAAAAAAGTATTTGGGGATGATAACCAAAGGAAAGGCCAGGTTTTCTAGTAAACTTGGGGCTCTGCCCCCATGAAGATAGGTTCTGATTAGCAGAAGGTAGCCCCAGTTCCCTTTCTGGAGGAGTAGTGTGAACCAGGTACTTATAGATATTATTTTTTCAAGTTCCTTTGGTCTACAGAACAATTTTTAATGTGGCTTTTTGCCACACGTACAACACAGAAATAGTCAACTATCCTCTGTTCTTTGATTTCCTTTCCTACTTGGCAGTTGCATTTCCTCTGAATTCAATTGTGCTTTCTCTCTTCGGGAAAGCACAGGATGCCACTGACTCAACCCCAGAAAAATGTGTGCTTTGGGTTGTTTTGCCAGCAGTGGGCATCGGCTGAGTGAAAGAAGGAAGTAAAGGAAAAAGCAGGCCACCTGCTGCTGGCTCAGCTTCTCTCTTTCACCTACAAGCTGCATGACCTTGGCCAAACCATGTTGATGTCTCGTTCTGCATTTGTAGAAAATGACAGGAGAGGACATGATAACACCGTACCTGAAAAGCGGAGGTGGCTAATACAATGGACTTCTGGAAATCTCTTCCAAGTTAAAGTTCAAAATTATAAAAATAATAACAACCAATATAATTGACTGTCTGTTGTGTTCTAAGATCGTTGTTGATCATCTTATATAGAGCACTTCTATTCCTCACAAAGTCCTACATGGTAGGTATAACTAGCCATATTTCAGAGAAAATTTTTCAGAAGAAGGTTGAGTAAATTGTAGTGGTGGAGCTAAAGTTTTTAGTCCTTGGTCTACATGACCCCCAACCTTGTGTTCTTCCCTTTGTGCTCTGCTGCTCTCAGGTCTATGATTTGCACTATGTGTGATCAACATTCCCTGTAATTCTTTTGGGTTAAAAGCAATCGACCATGTTTCATGAGCAACAGTCTTTGATGACTGAATATGCACAAGAGGAATTTTGTGTTGCAATTAAAATTACAACAAAGTTAATCAGACACATATTTAATGATATGTGTAACAGCTATTGTGCTACATATCATTAGGCATAAATGGTAAGCTGTTCATATGAATGAAAATAATTATTTTTACACTGCTAAAGCAAGTATGATTATATTCAGACAGGAATTGAGATGGGACAGAAAAAAATGCTGAAATAAGAATGGTTTCCATTTATTACTAATATCCAGGCATTGTGCTAGGTCTTTCGTATGCATTATCACATTTAATCCTCTGAACAACATGTAAAGGGATATTACTAGTAATAAACCTTTTTTACAGGTTGGGAAACTGAGGCTTAAAGAGGTTAAGAATATTGTCTAAGGTTGTTCACCTAGTAGTGCTTGAGATGATATATCGATCCAGGTAGCATCACTTAAAGTCCTTCCTCTTATTTACTTGTGTCCCTCAAGCACCTCTAAACAGAAGAACCACTCATTCTTTACCATTTCAGCAGCTTTGCTCTTAATGGGAAATGCTGTCTTGCCCACAACTAATTTGGCCTTAAAACACCAGTGTGCATTCTGTCGAAAATAATAATTGTAATATATGAGCAATACTCTAACCACCTATCACAAAAGCAAAGGTCCATGGACTTTTTATCAAGAGAGAAAACAGTGAGAGATATATCAGGACAAGCTAGCTTATGGTTTAGGTTTGGTAACAATTCAAACCAAAATTTCAGTGGCTTCGAGTTACAAATTATGTCTTATGTCTATTAAAATAATTGTAATAATTTTTCCTTTCCCATGATGGTTCAGAAAAGTGAACCCATAACAGTTACAGGATCAAGGCTAAAAGAGCAATCTCTAAATAGAATATGTTGGCAAAGGAAAGAGAACTGCAAAACCTTAGCTCTTTCCTCCTCTAGAAAAGATACCATAGAAAGTGAGGTCTGGGTCAACCAGAAGCCATGTGGGGCCAGAGCTCCAAGACTTCAGCAGACAAGGAAGAGGCTTTCTTATTGATTAAAATATAGATTTATAAAGGGAAAAATTCACTAGCTTTGAGAATTTTTCTTTTGAAATATGCCCTCTATGACCTGAAATTTTAATTCAGGCATCACTTCACGTTGACCCAGTGCTTTTCCTATCTCCACCCTGTCTTCACCTCTACTGCCTAGAATCTTGAAACTAGGTAGGTGGTGAGCATAGAAATATCCCAGTGATCTATACTGTAGTGCAGTAGGTGGCCTCTTGGATATTAATAGCTTATATTTGAAAAGCATATTATTCCTTTCATGGTGAGAAATATATACCAGTTTTGAAAATTGTTTATGTCCTAGCACGTGCCCAATCACAACGTCAGGCTTGAATCAAATGTGATAAGACAGAGAGCTCCAAGGACTCAAGAACTTCTACCTCCCATTAGGTGATGTGGCATTTCTGGATCTCAATTTCTTAATTAAATGATAAGAAAAAGTGAGATATAGTTCCTGAGGTTCTCAGGAACCATACTCTAGCACTGCCTCCTCCTCAGGTTTAAGTTACATCTCAAAAGCTTCCCTTACATTGAAGAAAGAGGGAAGCAGAAAAATCCATGATCTTACTTTTGATACAGGATTTCAGGTTTGAATGAGAAAATAATGAAGAGAGTTTTGTTTCATTAAGATTCAATTGACTCAGAATTCATTTAGCATAAAGGCAGCACTGATGAGTTACAATGCCTTAAATTTCCCTTCTGAGAGTTGGGTTAGATGAGTGGGTTAGGCCTCTGCTTCCTTGAAAAGCGTTTCTCTTTGTCTAAAGATGATTTAAGACTGGAGTCAGCAACTGAATCAGAGTCACTGAGAGCTACTGGGAATAAGCTCTACTAGAATTACGGAGGACTGGTACTTCTAGTTCTGACATATGGGGTCATTTCTGCTTGAGCCAATGTCCCTGATACCAGTTGGCCTCTCTCCCTTCCCCTTCCCCCTCCTTGCTTAATTCCAAGCTTACTCCTTTTCTTATATTTCTGGCTCCAATTTCCAGTACAATCTCTTTCCGACAATTATGCTTCCAATCCCCTGTATCACCATTCTGCCCAAGGTAGTGAAGTGTGACTGTACCAATTTCCTGAGGGCCAACTCAAAGTATTAATTCTACTTAATCAGTTTTCCCTGTCCTAAAACCTTCCATGCTTAGAAGACCTGAAAGCATGGTGGGAAGTGAGACTGGGAGCAGAACAAGCTGTTCAAGGACTAATCGTGCTTGTACATTGGAGAAAACAGATGGAAGGAAAGAAATTCCTAAAGAGCATATGGTTGATGGGTCAAGGAACAAGTCTACCGAAATGAGCTGCAGATTTGAAGATGGAAGACATTCTACTATCCACCGTGGAATAACTCGTTTAGCTTTTGTAAGTTGTTTGATATCTGAATTTCAATTTGATCATCAGCAAAATGTGGATTAAAAAAACTTACATCTTGGATGTTAAGAAGATTAAAAGACATAGTCAATTTGAAAGCATTATACATGGTAAATTTTTACCATAATTACTATTATTATTGAATATATATGCTATTGTCTAACATTAAAATGTACAGAATAGAATGCTTTTGGGTTTGTAGATAATTTAGAATTCTGATTCCCTCTCCCCCAAAAAGCAAGAAACTTTTCCAAGAAAAATACACATATCACGAATGTAGCATAAGAGTTTCAGGGGGCCCACAAACTCTCTGAAGTTCATGGGGCCCACAAACTCTCTGAAGTTCATGGGGCCCACGAACTCTCTGAAGTTCAGCTGTAGATATCCAGAATGAAATAAAACAAAGAAAAATGCCAAAAAAATATGAAAAGCTTAACTTTAAGTAGGAACATTCTGAAATTTCTTTTTAAAAATTATGTCTTTATTGTATGACTTGTTCGTACTATCAATGAGGTTATCTACTCATTGTTCATTTCTAATGATTAAGATTGAGAAATTCCCAGCAAAATAAATAACTCAACGAGTAACTAAGTAAAGAGTGTGCTTTAAGGAAGAATACAAATTGTTTGGATTATGTCATTTATTTCTGTGGAACCTGTTTGGAAAGCCATGTTGGCAGAAGTGTGGCATTTTGCAGATATTCCTGTTAACTAAGAAAGTGTGTGTGTGTGTGTGTGTGTGCATGTGTGCAAGCATGTGTAGAAAAAGATATAATATAGATGTACACACATATAATATACATATATGTACAAATCCTATGTGTTCATACATATATGTGTATTATATGTGTATACATATAAATATGTAAAATGAAAGTACCTTAGTTAAATTAAAGGCTAAATCAAGAATTCACAAGGAAACCTTGGAATCAACATCTCCCCATTGCTTCCCTCCAGATACTAAGAAAGCATCATCAGAGAGCCAGGAATCCCTTGATCATTTTTTTAAATTTTCTAGGGATAAGTTGTCTTATAAATTTTCACTCTGCTGTCAGCATCATGATACTAGAAAGGATTTACTTAATTCAATAGATATTTAGTGAATCTACTATGTTATATAGATTAATAGAGACAAAGTCAAGCATGGGACATAAACATGTGAAGGAATGAAATGCACTTGGAACGTATAAGATTAGTGTACACTCTTTCTGTACAGAAGAGGAGGTAATTAATATTACTTGAGAAGGGTAAAAGGATGCTTTCTCAGAAGGTGACCTGGGACATACATGTCTGTCCTCCAGAAAGATAAAGAAGTGAGGGAGAATAAAGTCTTTCAGAAGATTATGTGACAAACAACAGAATTTGGGAGGCATTAGGTAGAAAGAGAGAGTGCAAAGCTTAGAATTCTTTCATCTCACAGAGATAGAATTTGATTACTAGCTTATTACATGCCCTGATATGTAGCTATAGTAAAGCAATTACATTTTGTTTTAGTACCTCATCTTTAATTCTATTCCCAGTGGAGTGAAGACTCTTTTCTAATGTATCTACTTTTGGTTTTGTTTATCTGTTTGTTTTTATATGGGACCTTTACGCTAAGATTGGTAATAAATGTCTAGTGATAGTCTCCTGATTCATTCATCCAACAAGTATTTATCAAACACCTGCATTATGCTGATTTCTGTCCATAAAGGTCATCTTTCCAAAGACCTGTTTCCTTCAAATTACTGCACAACACTGCTTTGGAATTCTAGTCCCTCCACGTTCTAGGGGAAAAAAAAAAAAAATCTCCAAAATTATTTCTCTATCCCTCTAATAAATCTACTCTTCCAGCTAAAACTGTTTACTTTCTGTTTCTCCAGCTCTACACCAACATTCCTCTCTAGAAGGTCTCTCCCTCATCATATCCTCCTATGCCAAGCTTTGCCTTCATTAAATCTCACTTTCTCTTCTACCAAGATTTTCCAGAACAATCCAACCAAAAATAACTTTCTCTTTCAAATATACTGTCTTGAATTTTAGTTACTGCTCAAATGCTTTCTCACTATTTTTGCACTAGATCATGATCATTAGAATTAGAGCCACATCTTAAACATCTTGTTCTTCCTTACAGTAGCCAATGTAGTGCTTTGCACATCCTACTTCATATTTCATAAATGCTTGACTTGAAATTTATATTGAATCTTCACATTCAATTCTAGCAGAGATGTTTTAGTGGCTTTGGATAAAGATAGAAACATCTTTATATTAGATGAAAAGAATAGGAAAGGTCAATACCCAAAACTGCTTGACCATTCTTATAATCATCTTCCTTTCAATTATAAGAGTTTCAGAATGAGAGCCAAGGTTTTGAGTATGATCATCTGAACTGTGTTTCTTCTGAATAATTTTAGCTTTGCCAGAACCCTGATATTTCCCATTTCTAGACTTTAGCACATTATTACTAACATAAAGAAAGCTATACCTCCAGATTACACTGCTTCCCCCTGCCCTTCTTGGCACTGTTATATTTGAATTATATGAAATCAGCAAAGAAGTCCTTACTGTTGTTAATTTTTCTATCTGCTGTGGGAAGGACTGGCACCTAAGGCTATGTCTACATTATTTATAATGCTTTGAGAGATTAAATCTTAACTGTACCATAGAGCTTTTAAAGACATGTCTGTAGATGTTTAAGGATTCCACAGGTGTTCATCCTGACTGCAAACAAAGACTCCTTTTTGTGGTTGAAAAACAAAATTAAAATGTAACGGTGTCCTGTAAGCCATGGTTTCTGCTTAAAACAGATCCTTGACTGGACATGTCAGATTTGTTACTCTTGACACATTTTTGGAGTTCAACAAAATAGCCTACATCAATGGAAACAT
>NW_011888783.1:37213529-37215850 GCF_000151845.1 Pteropus vampyrus | reverse complement strand
ATAGTCTTAAATGAAGGTACCGCAGGGAGATATAAACAGAATCCCGAAAAATATGCACATATTAAACATAAAGAAAAATAAAAAATAAATAATATAAAATCAGAAATTCCAAATGGAAAATTAAGCCACGATAGAGATAATCAAAGCCAAAGACTAGTTCTTTGAAAATATTAATAAATTTGATAACCAACTAGCACAAGTAAAAATTAAAGAGTGAGAACACAAATTGACAATATCTGGAATGAAAATAGCATCACCATATCCTACATTTTTTAAAAAAGAAGATATTATGATCAAATTTATGCCAAAAAAAATTAACAACTTTAATTGAGCTGTAAAAAGTTCTTAATAAACACAATTTGCCAAAGTTGACAGAGATTATAAATCTGAATATTCTTGTCTAACAAAGAAATTGAAACAATTATTTAAAACTCTTCACAAATAAAACCTCTAGCCTAATATAGTCAGTAGTAAACTCTTCCAAAGTTAAAGATAAAACCTTAATATCACTTAAACTCTTCTGAAAACAGAAAGAGAACCCCCAACTCTTTATGAGGCCAGCTAAACTTTGATACCAAAACCTGACAACATTATAGGAAAGAAAAGTTAGAGACAAATTTCTCTCATGAATAAACACACAAAACCCTTAATAAAATATTAACAAATGTAATGCAGATGTATATAAAAAAAAATAATTTGTCTACAGCCATGCTACCCTGAACAAGCCCCATCCCATCTGATCTTGGAAGCTAAGCAGCGTCAGGCCTAGTTAATACTTGGATGGGAGACCACCTAGGAAGACCAGGTGCTGTAGGTGTAAAAAATTAAAAACTAAGGGATTGTAAGCTGACAAGGTCCTTGCAATCTGTGAGGTCAACCAAGGATTGCCTCACCCCAAAATAAATAAATAAATAAATAAATGATATATCAGTTTCTAGTAGTTTCAGTACAGTAATTCCAGGTTGGCTAAACATTTGAACAACAATCTATATGACTTAACACAAATAAAAACATGGTGAAAAATCATATAATCATCTCAAGAGATGAAGGAAATACCTCTGAACAGAATTCAACTCTCTTTCATTATAAAAATGCTATTAGACATTTCTTGGAGGCGCCAGCAAGTTCAATAACACAAGAAGAAAAAATGAGTAATAATTGAAAATGAAGAAATAAAAGTGATATTATTTCAGGTCGCCAGAACTTTCATTCATTTCTTGTCAGAATAAAAGTTGGTACAATCTCTTTGAAAAATTCTTTGGAAATATCCACCAACATCGAATAAATGGATACCATGCAACTCAACAGTTCTTAAAATGACATTTACAAGAATGTTCACAGAGCATACTTTTAATAAAACCTGAACTATTGCTCAATTGCTCATGAATGAATAAATTGTAATATAGTCACATAATGGAATACTATACAATCATTCCTTGGTATCTTCAGGGGATTGGTTCCAAGATCCCCGCAGGGATACAAAAATCCAAGGAAGCTCAAGTCTCTTATATGAAATGGCATAGTATTTGTATTTAACTTATATTTTCATATAGGCTACTCTTTATTTGCATGGATTCAAGTTTTGCTTTTTGGACCTTTCTAGGCTGTGTGTGTGTGTGTGTGTGTATGTGTGTGTGTGTATTTTTCATCCAAAGTTGGTTTAATCCTCAGATGCAAAACTCATAGAGAGCGGACTATATAGTACTGAGACTAAACTAATAGCAATGGCATAGCAATATGGATCAATCTCATAAACATAACATAAAATGAAATACATACAAGGATAGTATATACTGTATGATTCCAGATAAAGATCAAAAACCTGCAAAACTAATCTATGATGTTAAAAGACAGTCATTGGGGTGATATTAAATGGATAATTACAAAGGTTAAAGGAGTAATGACTTCATAAAAGAGAACCATAACTGAATCAAAACAACATCATGATGCCTGTAGATATGATTCACTAAGAAGGACACATCATCTGTGGTTTTTCACCAAAAATGTATAATCTAAATCTCATAAGGAAACATCAGGCAAACTCTAAGGGACATTCAACAAAATGTCTGCTGCAAAAATGTTAAACTCAAAAAAGACTAAGACTAGATGAGGAACTGCGAGATACAACAAAATAAAAAAAGATATGACTACAAATTCAATGCATTCTTATGGATTGGACAAGGGACTAGGGAATAGGAGAAAGGGCTATAAAGGACATTTTGGGAACAAGTAACAATCTGAACATGGACTATGGATTAGATGATATTATATCAAATTAAAATGTTAATTTTTCTGATTTTATAATCCATACTTGTATTAGA
>NW_011888783.1:37210784-37213479 GCF_000151845.1 Pteropus vampyrus | reverse complement strand
TATATACTGTATGATTCCAGATAAAGATCAAAAACCTGCAAAACTAATCTATGATGTTAAAAGACAGTCATTGGGGTGATATTAAATGGATAATTACAAAGGTTAAAGGAGTAATGACTTCATAAAAGAGAACCATAACTGAATCAAAACAACATCATGATGCCTGTAGATATGATTCACTAAGAAGGACACATCATCTGTGGTTTTTCACCAAAAATGTATAATCTAAATCTCATAAGGAAACATCAGGCAAACTCTAAGGGACATTCAACAAAATGTCTGCTGCAAAAATGTTAAACTCAAAAAAGACTAAGACTAGATGAGGAACTGCGAGATACAACAAAATAAAAAAAGATATGACTACAAATTCAATGCATTCTTATGGATTGGACAAGGGACTAGGGAATAGGAGAAAGGGCTATAAAGGACATTTTGGGAACAAGTAACAATCTGAACATGGACTATGGATTAGATGATATTATATCAAATTAAAATGTTAATTTTTCTGATTTTATAATCCATACTTGTATTAGAGTATAAGACATATTTCATGAAATATTTAGGAGAAAGGCGACATGATGTCTTCACTGAATCTTTAGAAAAATATTCTTGTGTGCACATGTATGCATACATGTGTGTATATATGTGTATGTATACAGAGAAAATGATAAAGAAAATAGAAAAAGTAAAAATAATTCCTAAATCTCGGTAAAGAATATAACAGGAATTCCTTGAATTCTTTTCAACTCTCCTATATTTGAAGTTACATCAAATAAATTTTTTTTTTTTAAAGATGAAAAAGTATAGGGTCCTGTTCATCTTCTGATTTCTGTGGATGGGGAAATCAGATTTGAGAATTTGTAAAGGGCCAGAAAATTTTTCATTCGTGGACCCATTTATGATAATGTTCATGAAGACTAAATCACGTTAACCAAGCTCATAAGAAACTGATACATCAAGGAGAATGGCAGTACAGTAATTTAACAACAACAAAAAACTGATACTGCTAAATGGGTTATAAGACTTGCATGAGCATAGCCGTTACATTTTTCTTCTTGGCAGATGTAGATGGAAAACCACTTAATTATTAGAGGACTGCTTTGCAAGCAGGGTTCAGAGCATGCATAGTTGGATGAGAACATCAGACGTTTAAAGTTCAGGTACTGAAAGTCTAATATCCATTTCCACAAACATTCTTCTAACCAAGGATTCTTTTTACTTCTAAAATATTGCCTTTTTGCCTATAGTTAATTATATATATTATGCTTGATTTTACAATTAAACTCTGTCAGGATGGTCTTACTTAGATCCAGTCTACAGTTTGTATGTATTTAAGCTCCTGTCCATTCTGACAAAACAGGACTTATTTTCATGATTGTTAAGAATTTCCTTATATTTCATATTAATATGAGTAGAAGAAACAAATTCAAATGTGAAAGCTTGAAATGATGTCAGGTTTTTGCAAAAACATTTCACTAAATATAGAATTCTAGGCCGACATTTTTTTTTCATACTTTAAAATTTTAATTTGTCTTCTGATCTCCATTTTTTCTGAAGCAGTATCAGTCACCATTCATATTGCTTACCTTCTCTATATAAAGTACTGTTCTGTGGCTTCTTTCAAGACAGTCTTTTATTGAAATCGCATTTGGTAATATGTTAAGTAAATTGTTCTAGCAACTTAGAGTAATTATATCAAGAATATTTATAAAAATTCCATTAATATGACTTCCATATTTGTATTAGATTCATATTTGAAGAGTAAATCTAATGGTATCAAGTCATTTATATATGGAAATCACAGAACATTTAATACATACCCTATGGTTAAATAATCAACATGATAACAATATACTTTTTGTGAGAATGCATAATTGTCTGAATTGTTGGTTGTGCAAATATTTACCCGATATGTTTCCATTTGAAATATTTATTAACAGCATATAATCAAATTATAGACTCAGTTCTAGCTGGAATTGTAGAAAATTCAAATGTATTAAGTGGTGGGAAGATACTATAAATTACCAGCATAGTCTTATGGTTAGCATACATGTTATACATTAACATATTAATATCATTATTTATGGCATTGCACAGAAAATGTAGTATTTGCTGAGTTTCTGTCTGCAACTTGGATTTCACACATGATGTAACTCTTCCAGTGACTTTTACACCAATACTATAGTCATTCTATTAATATAATTTTATAGTAAATCTTGAAATGAGGTCGTTTGAGTCCTCCAACTTACTGAGTCTTCCTGTGAACATGGTATAACATACCATTTATACAGATTTTGTTTAATTTCTGTTGCACTGTTCTAATGGTTTATACTCTTTTAAATATGCCAACTCAGAATTCAATACTTCTTGAAAATTTTTTGCCAAAAAACTCATTATTTCAAGTTTTCACATTTGACAGTGTTAAATAATGTGTCCTTAAGTCTTTTGTGTTTCACTGTTATTGTAAATGGTTTTACTTCTTAAATTTTGTATTTTCAATTGTCTGTGGCTAATATTTTGAAGAGAAACTGAGTTTTAAAACTAGACCTCGAATTAAGTATTTTAGTAGCTTTTTTATAGATTCGTTAGGATTTTCTTTGTATCCAAATATATTATCTGAAAATAAAGATAATTTACTTTTCTCTTTCCAATCTCTGCATAACACACACCTCACTTTCCCTCTTCTTCCTCCTTC
>NW_011888783.1:37207575-37209889 GCF_000151845.1 Pteropus vampyrus | reverse complement strand
GCTACATTTAAGGTAGGCTAGACTAAGCTTTGATGTTCAGTAGGTTAGGTTTATTAAATAAATTTTCAACCAAGAATACTTTCAACTTACAATGTGTTTATCAGGATGTAATCCCACTGTAAATTAAGAAGCATCTGTATAATGTAACATTCTTACAACAGTATATTTATACTTGTAATCTTAAATTTTGCTCTAAATATTTTAAATTATAAATTTAATTTTAATTATTTCGCTCAATTATCTTTTTGAAAAATTAAAATAAAAACAAGAAAATATTTTATAATTGTCAATATATATACTGATTTTTTTCCTTCTCCTTTATTTGGCTTTGTATGCTTTTAGCCTGAGAATCATATTTAAGATTTATCACTTTCTCTTTGTCTAGAAAAAATTACCATTTTTTGGAAAGAAATTTTTGCTGATTATATATGTTGACTTTTTCCTTTAGCACATTGAAAGTGTGACTCCATTGTCTTCTGTCTGCATTGTTTTTAATACAAAGTCTGAATTCATTCTTATTTGTGTTCCCTAATACATAATGTGTCCTTTCTTTTGTTATTTTTTTATTAATCAATTTTTCAGCAATTTGATAATTCTATTTGGCATGGTTTTTATTATATTTATTCTGCCTGAAATCATCTTCTTAGATTTGTGAATTCACTCCTTTCATTAAATTTGAAAAACATTAACCATTATTTCTTCTAATACTTTTCTGTTGTATTCTCTTCTTGCCTTCTGGGACTCCAATTATATGTATGTTAGATAAACCGACTTTGTCCTGTTCTGAGGTTCTATTCAGGTTTTTGCAAACTTTTCACTCTCTTTGCTTTAGTTTGGCTAGATTCTATTGATATTATTTTTAATTCATAATCTTTTCTTTCGCCTTGTCTATCCAATGGTAAGTCCATCTGATGAAATTTTCATTTTAGATATTCTGTTTTCCAGCTCTAGAAATTTGATTTCATAAAGTTTTAATCTGTCTTCTCACGATGGTCATGTTTTAGTTATTAAATTCATTTCTAATAACTTCTTTAAAAGTTCTTGTTCCAAAATTCTTCATTTATCTCTTGCTATATTCCTATTAACTGATATTTTTCTTGTTTATACATCACATTTTTATGTTTCTCTGCATGCTTACTAACTGTTGTATGCATGAGAAACATTATAAAGACTATGCTATTGAGTATTGGCATTTTATAGTGTTCCTTTGGAAAGTTTTAAATTTTGCTATGACAAGCTGTTAAATGACTCATGGATCAGTCTGATACATTCATGAGATATTTTAATATCTCTTTTGGCTTGTTTAAGAGAGTCTTTACTCCAGTGTAGTTTGGGCCTACTTTCTAGTGTTCTAAAGAATGCCACAGGTGTCAAAAGATCTCTCTATTCTGCATGGCGGAAACTCCCAACTCTGTGTAAGTGCTAAGCATTATTTGACATACAGTCCATTGATAGTTGTTTCTTCTCTCATAAAATTTCACCCTGCACACACACAGATTTTTAGCAACAGGCTGAAGGAAAGCCTATGCATATTTCAGGAACTTTTTCTTCATAGTTTCTACTCTTTGGTACTCTATTCTACAAATTCAAGCTGCCTCAGTCTCCCCAAATTCTTATCTTTACCTCCTGAACCGTCCACGTGCTATGACTCAGAAAGTGATTTCACGTAAAAAGCCAGAGATATCATATAGCACACCTCACTTGTTTCCTTCTCTTCGAGTTCACAGTTCTTTGTTGTCTATTTCCAATATCTGAAACCAGTTCTTATATATTTGGTCCAATTTTCTAGTTGTTTATAGTGATTGGGCAGGACTAATACAAGTTACTCCATCATGACTGGCATAGTATTGTACAAATTTGAATGTGTATAATAATGTTAATTCTATATAAACCACGATCTTTCCAAGTTTAGGGAGATTATATATCTTTTATCAATTACTCAGTCTAAGAAATTACAAAATACATGGTTAAGTCTTCTCAACATTTAAAACTTTTTTCATCACTACCACTTACAGCTGATATACTTGATTTTCCTGGCTTATTTTTTCTTGATGGTGTCTTTCAAACCTACACATTTCCTTTTCCACTCCCGCTTTAAGTATACACATGTTGAGCAACTGCCAAAATCTTCTAATTCTTGTTCTTGACTTACATCTCTTTTTCGCCCATATCATGAGTAATTTCAAAATTATAATACTTTAAATCTTCAATCATGGCACTGTCATATTCAATCTGATCAACAATCTAAAATCGATGTGTGGCCTACTGCTTCAAATATTGCCTATCTGTTCCTTCACAGAAAATGTACATGTAG
>NW_011888783.1:37200265-37207525 GCF_000151845.1 Pteropus vampyrus | reverse complement strand
TATATATCTTTTATCAATTACTCAGTCTAAGAAATTACAAAATACATGGTTAAGTCTTCTCAACATTTAAAACTTTTTTCATCACTACCACTTACAGCTGATATACTTGATTTTCCTGGCTTATTTTTTCTTGATGGTGTCTTTCAAACCTACACATTTCCTTTTCCACTCCCGCTTTAAGTATACACATGTTGAGCAACTGCCAAAATCTTCTAATTCTTGTTCTTGACTTACATCTCTTTTTCGCCCATATCATGAGTAATTTCAAAATTATAATACTTTAAATCTTCAATCATGGCACTGTCATATTCAATCTGATCAACAATCTAAAATCGATGTGTGGCCTACTGCTTCAAATATTGCCTATCTGTTCCTTCACAGAAAATGTACATGTAGAGCTTAAAATATCAAGCATGGCTAATAGCCATTCCTTCATTCACCCAATGTACCATGCACTTTGTTATGCACTTGAGATTTAAAAGCAATGCAATCTGGCAAGGTCCACAAACAAATATTTATTATAAATATTTTGATAATGCAAAGATAAAAGTATTTGGATTAAGTTTTACCACTCAACACTAGGTATTCAATGAAAGCTTCATAGCATTAAGTCTATGCTTTATCTTAAAATATGAGTAGCAGTGGAGAGGGCATTCCAGGCAAAGAAGACAACATAAGAACAGGGACACAGAGGAGAGATATAGGGTGATGTAAGTGAAACTACAGACACTTGATACATTTCATGAACATAAACAAAGGCAGAGCGTAAGCAGGAGAAGGTTTAAGGAACCAATTGTTTACCACACTTCATAGAAGCTTGGATTTTGACAAGATGCTGAAGATTTGTAATCAAGAGAATGATATATTTAGGTTTTGTTTTAGAAAAAAAAAAATCACTCTGGATAGATTACCGAAGATAAATTTCAGTGGGACAAGAATGGACGCATGAAAATTGTTAAGTGAGAGTATAAGCAATCTATGAAAAGTCTGAACTATGCTAGTTGTAATAAAATTAGAGAGGAAGGAATGATGATAAAATTATGTAGTAATTTATAGGACATGAGGGGTGAACGTGTAACTGAAGTATCATGTGAGACTCATTTTTCTAGATTCGGTAGCAACTGAGTGGATACTTGATACAGAGAACATAAAAAAGAACAACATATTGAAAGGTAGTAACAAAAAGTCAGTCCAGATTTGTTTATCTGGATATATGAGGTACCCATGAGATAAGTGATAAGGTCACATATGTCATTAGATATGAATCCAGAGTATATTTACAAAAAAACTTGAAAGCCACAATCCTAGTAAGTAGCTAAAACTGTGAGAGAAGTAAAATACCCAAGAGACAATGTGTGAAGTAAAAGAGTGTCAACATTTAGAGGTCAGGCAAAGGCATAGAAACAAACAGTGTTTCAGATGATGTGAAAACAACTTGTCTATAAAACATCACTTGTATTTTTATTCCACATTCTCCGGAGGTAAGGGATATAAAATATGTAATTACTTAAGGTGGTCCTGTGTTGGCTTTATCCCAGAATGTGGATGATAGCTGATCCACTGATGCTCTTGCAAACTCAGAGAGTTGAGGTACGCCTCTTATCATTTCAATTTTCCAGGCAGTGCACTCTCTATCCTTGTCTAAAACTACAAAGTCAAATTCTTAGTGGTCTCTATTAAGTTTCCTGTCTTGATTTGAGATAGAGTGGTATCACCCTATATTCCTTCCCACTTGGGGAAGTTGTGCCTCAAAAAGCATATTAATCACTCTCTCAAAACTTTTTTTCAATCTTTTTCTGCTAACATTTTTAAAAACTCCCTCAACGTGGTGAGGGCATTAAAAGTCATTCAATTCATTCTTGTCCTCCTTGGGAAACTATTTTGTATCTCCTTTATTATGTGATATCTATCGTCTCTTGGTGCCCCTGTTATAATTTGTACTGTAACACCAAAGTACATGTCTGTTTTTTCCACAGGAACATGAGTTCCTAAATGAGAATGGTGGTATCTTTTTCATCTCTGTATCCCCAGTCTTTGGCACAAGGTAAGGATTGAAAGAACAGTAATGTTAAAAAAAACATATAAGAGTGAAGAAATTATATTCTAGAATATGACATCTAGTACCCTGATTGGTGGATTCTAAATCACCATTAGAGAAAAGCTTATTTAATTAAGGCAGACAGAGATAGTGTTGCTCAAAATCAGAGAAAGATTAAATTGTGTTAACAGAGTTATATCTTTCAATTCAATGATTTAAAGCTGATGACAGATCTCTACCAAACACCTCATGTTACAGAGATTTATGTATGAACGATATAAAAAAGGAAGTGGATTCAGAGTTGAAAAGGGTTGGACTGTAATGATTATACTAAAATAAATGCAATTCACTGATCTTTAAGGCATAATTCTAGATAGAACTCACACTTGAATATAGGTTCTTAATTATGAAAAGAAGTTTTTACAATTTCTTAAAAAATCATTTTTCCCTGAATAAAACTTTATCTATGTATCTAAAAATCTGTATCTTTAGATATGTGCTTTGAAATATTGGCTCACGTCTCAGTAAAAGTATTACATGCTGGGCATTAGTCAATGAAAAAGGAAACAAATGTTAGTCCTGAATTCAATTTCCTTCCAAATTTCTTTGCCACCATGCACAAGAATTCAGCTACTTCTACAAGTAAAATCTGAAATAACAATATCTTATTCAAGAGACCAACATAGTTCATTTCTCATTCTGATGGATATCTCATTTATTAGGCACAGAATTCATTGTATCCCAGTGCCAAGAATTACTAAGCAACAGAACATATGTAGGCGGATGTGATGTTTGCATATTCACACAATCTGACATTTACACCAAGATCAGAAGTATATTATTATTGAAAGAGGAACAGTAACAGAACAAGAGGTAGTAATATTCTTTTATTTTATAAGGTACCATTCACAAAAGTATCTCCACGATCTTAACAAATAACCTTCTCCTACAGAAAGCAAGCAAATCCAAAGGGACATTCACAACTCCCTGCGTTTAGTTCCTCCTAAATGCCAAAAAGGAAAACACACTGGTTGAAGCATTTTTTTATGCTTTCTAAAGTATAACACCTAGTATGGTGTGAATACAGGAATTGCCTATCAGCCTGAGTGGAATATTAACTGTTTTACAGTATCAAAATTAGGAAGTATTCTGGAGTGTTCTACGCAAGACATTTCCCTGGAGACGCTGAAGCTTGGCAACTTTCTTTAATAGGCAGCTACTTCTGTTCCCATGCTGCCTCTCTGCTGAATACAGAAACCAAAGATGAGGACAAGGTTGAATGTCTTAATAAATAAATGTCACTGTTTCCTCACATGGAGGGCGGGGGGAGAAAGACAAGTTCCTAATGCCAAACAATATGTGAGCTAGCCGGGTTCAAATGGATGTGTGGTTTAAGACAGAGACCTCAACGCAGTGGCCCTTCACAGCGAACCATTCACATGTCCATTTCAGCTGTAAAACTTCAACTTATTATACAATTCAAATGCAGATTAAGTGAAAGAAAAATTGGTTTTAAAGGAAAATCTCCAGAACACCTCACCAAACAAGATGGGCCATTCTTTTGGCATTATCAATAGTCCTTAGTGAAATATATTTACGTAGGTTAAAATTCTGACTTCCACAAAAAGCATACTTATCTTTAAAGCATTAAATATCCCTTCACATTCTTGTCTAAATGTCCTCAGCAGATACCTTTCATGGTTTCTTTGATGGACACCATTAGATTTCTAGATAGAAGAATTTCCTCTGGCAATATTCTTCTACAATGATTTATTCATTAAACTTGTTTTTAAAAGAGCAGGAGGTTCTCAAAGAAATGAATCCATCCCTCCATCCCAGTGAATAGATTTTATAATGGCTTTCATAATTTGCGTAAAGATTTAATTACACCAGTTACAGCTCTTAGGGCTGTAGAGCTACATCTCTTACTCTCTATCAATAACCCTCAGAGTAACTGCACCAAACTGTATTTGAGGACTGCTGGGCAGGCAATCCACTTCCTGTGCAGGAAGACCCGAAGTTCATTATAAGCACGCTACCATCCCTTATTAACACTAGGTTCTAAAATGGGGTTTACAGAAACAAACAGGAAAATCGAAAGTAAGCTAGCAACAACCACTGAAAAATTTTTTTGAAGTGTTGTATACTTTCAAATCCCTATAGATGATAACACCCTCATCTATAGAGACTGCCATTAGTATGGCAGGAATATGGTCATTATCATCACAAGGAAAGCTGAAGTCACTGGAATTTGCTAAAATGAAGCTCTGTGTACTATTTCTACATGCTCTTTGTCATCTGAATTGATTTCCACAACCAGGAATAGTGGACCTATAAAAGGACATCTCACCTCTCCTAAATTTTAATGGAATTGACAACTATATCATCTAAAAAATGTCCAAAATAGGAGAATTTGATCTTCAGATATTTTTAAGCAGTAAATTGAACAACTTCCAATTAAAGATCCTAATAGAAGGGGTAAAGTTCATTTTGTGAACAAAAGTATACTTGTACTACTTACTCTCAGAAAAATATTTCTATTTTACTCTTAAATCTCTAGAAATGTTTAATAAAATAATAACATAGGCCCTCAGTTCCCCCAAATAAACAGTTCCACTAAATAAACAAACAAAAACTAAAAGACCATTTGCAGTTAACTCACCTGGATCACTTATTTCTGGATTTCATCTGAGATTTCCTTGAAGGACGTTGCAAAGATGAGGACCAGATGCGTACATTTTTAACAAGCTCCAATTGCCATTTTACTGCACCCTAAGTTTGGAAAAATACTAAAGATTTGGAAAACAGAAAATAATGTTCTCAGTTAAACTGTTCTAATAATAATCACGTGCCTTTTAGATTCATTAGGAATCATTATTATAGCCACTCTTCTATTTCTTTACCCCTACACTGAACTCCCTGTTGCTCAGGTCTGCCTTAAGGAAAAGGCAGCAAGGCCTTCTTCCTTCCCTTCCCAGCATAGCTTATTTGTTCTGATCCCCATTCCTTGGGACCCTTCTTTCTTCAAAGCAATAGTCCCAGAACCAGCAATGCCAGCTCCCCTGGAACTTGTTAGAAATGCAAATTATTGAGCCCCTCTGCAGACTTTCAAAATCAGAAACTCTGGAGGTGGGGCATAGCAACCTTTGTTTAAACTAGCCTTCCAGGTGATTATGATGTGTGCTGATACTTGAGAATCCCTGCTATAGAACTACTAAATTAGTAGAAGATACATTAATGCATATTAATTCCAGAGATCATGTCATATAACATTTGCATTTTATTGGAGGTCTTTCACGCATCAAGGAAACAGGAAGGGATTAGTATGAAAGAGTTCAGGGACCACAGTTGCTACTTTGAATCATGGAGGCCTTTCCAAATTATAGCTTTTAAGCAACAATGACTTCTTTGTGCTCAAAAGCCAGGTCTAGAAAAGTAGGTCTCAAACACTTGTTTACATTGAATCACCTGGGGTGTTTTGTTTTTGTTTCTGTTTTTAACCTTAAAATAATTTAAATTGCGGGGTTTGGGAGTTCCCCTGGTGATTCTAATATGTATTCAGGCTTGAATACCGCTAACTTCCGCCAGTGGGTCTTAAACTTTAGACTGCATCAGAATCACCTGGAGGGACTGACTGCTACAACAAATTGCTCGGCCCACCCAATGAGGTTCTAAGTCAATACATCTAGGATGGACAAAGAATTTGCATTTCTAAAAATCGTGTTGCTGCTGGTGCTGGGAGCACAATCTGAATATCACTGTAGTGACCCCTGCTATCAATTCACTTTGCCTGAAGCAGAGCAAGAGTGAATAAACCTATGGCCAGTGCAGTTAGGGTAATATATAAGTTCATGTATTGTGAGTTGTCTCCTGTAACAAATAGTACACATACTTCACTACCTATTTCTCTATTTTACTCTTCAGTCAGATTTTCTACGAACACAGCAAATCCTGACATCAAAGGGAAATTCAATTTAATATCGTTACACCTTTTTCCAAGGTGACTTATCTAACACTTTCACTTTAAAAAGGCAAAAGAGGTCCCTGGAAAGCAAAATAGATCCTACCAAGTATAAAATCTGAGGTCAAGAGGATTTGCTTTACTCAGAGGAAAACTCTCCAGGTTTTTACTGAGTCAAATTACTCCTAGTTTATTTCAAATTCTAACTAGGTTGATAATCTGATTTTTTGGTTTGGAGCAGATTAAATTCAGAAAATTGCAGGGTGAGCAACTGATAAAGAAAGTAATAAATGAAAACTACTAGTTTAAAAATAGAAACAGAACAATTATTAAAAGCAAGCAAGAATTTAAAAGGTGAAAAACTTGAGGACACTTACATTTAAATGCCCACTAAAAGCAACACTGAAGTCTTAATAAAACAGATGCATCAAGGCAAAGTTAAACAGCGGGATGGAAATGCATTCAGGTGGGAATTGTTCAAGGCCAAGGAGAATAATCACAAATTGTTAGATGCATTTACTATTGAAACCGAGGCTCCTGATGACTTTGATTAAATTTAATTTTAAATCCTGGCTCTAGAAATCATATCCCTCTCTCTCTCTCTCTCTATGCTCCTCGGAGACCTAGCCTTTTCCCAGTAATCGGCAACCCCCGAGGCAGCAGAAGTGAGTAGCTCAGACCTGACTAATAGTCACACAGTCCAGACCTCTGACAGGCTAACAATAACATCTTGACCTAAGTTATGTTTCAGTCCCTGAGCCCTAAAGTGGAACGACCCCCTGGCTACTTTCCCATGAGACTCCAGAAAACACCTCAAGAACTGTCCTCAAGACCTGAAGAAATGATTCATTACTCTTACTTTACCTCTGACCAGCTCCCAGCACAAACCTGACCTTAACAGAATCTGTAACCTACACACCATCAGGGAGTTCAGGCTTTCAAGCATTAGCTTCTGGTTCTCCTGGATGGAGCCATTCATAATAAAATAGCCAATATTTCTCCACTGTAATTCTTGGTGTTTAGTGTTTGGCTCTGCTGGTGCCAGGTGGATGAACAATTTCTGTTCTATAACACTTGGTCAGGCACTGTCCTAATGCTTGTCCATGAGCTAAATCTAATTCTCATATCACTTCCATGGAAGAGTCACAATTATTTTTATGCTCACTTTATAGATGCAGAAAATAAAGTATGGAGAGATGAAGTAATTTGCCCAAGATCTCATGACTGAAAGTACAGAAAATATTTGAACCTCTGAGAGCTG
>NW_011888783.1:37170559-37200215 GCF_000151845.1 Pteropus vampyrus | reverse complement strand
GTGGAACGACCCCCTGGCTACTTTCCCATGAGACTCCAGAAAACACCTCAAGAACTGTCCTCAAGACCTGAAGAAATGATTCATTACTCTTACTTTACCTCTGACCAGCTCCCAGCACAAACCTGACCTTAACAGAATCTGTAACCTACACACCATCAGGGAGTTCAGGCTTTCAAGCATTAGCTTCTGGTTCTCCTGGATGGAGCCATTCATAATAAAATAGCCAATATTTCTCCACTGTAATTCTTGGTGTTTAGTGTTTGGCTCTGCTGGTGCCAGGTGGATGAACAATTTCTGTTCTATAACACTTGGTCAGGCACTGTCCTAATGCTTGTCCATGAGCTAAATCTAATTCTCATATCACTTCCATGGAAGAGTCACAATTATTTTTATGCTCACTTTATAGATGCAGAAAATAAAGTATGGAGAGATGAAGTAATTTGCCCAAGATCTCATGACTGAAAGTACAGAAAATATTTGAACCTCTGAGAGCTGTGGTGAAGTCTGGGTATTTGACCATGCCTCTACACCTGTCCTATCACAGTGGTGTGTGTGTTTTAGCAGGGGTTTGTGTGTGTTTGAAACAGAGGACGGAGGGTTGACTGGTAGAGAGGCTAATTAGTGTTTTCTATTAAAATATATGTGTAAAAGGTCATGAAACAACACTTGGACAATATGAGGCTCTTTATCTACTGATCAGTCTTTATCTTGTGGTTTAAGCAGTTCTGCATCCAGGAAGAACATCATTTCCAAAAACTTTGTCAAGAATTTTTTTATTTTTTTTTTTCGGACTTTTTGCAAAACCAATTTAAAGGTTGTTTTTTTTTTTTTTTTTTTTTTGGCAGTAGAGCCATCTAGATCCAAACAGATACATAGCCATTGTGATTGTCAGCCAACAGCATGCAGACTCCATGGGAAATAAAATAACCATCCAAAGAACACAGGCTTCTGTTTGTTGAATTAAAAGAACAGTTCTATTAGCTCTATGGCAGAGAAAATTAATAAACATTTGGTCCTACTCTAACACTGAACCAGTGGAAAGCCACTTTACAAAGCCTACAGCATTTATAACAATACATTTTTAAACTTTTGTTTGCCAAGTTAAATGTGAACATTCCAAGCATCAGGACAAAATATTTTGAAAAAAGTAAGTTAGTTTCAAAAAAAGTAAAATTAATTAGTAAGTTAAGAATTCTGCTGACAATTCCTTAAATTTCTTGGAACACTCTCTAAGACCAGATGAATTTCAATGCATATGGAAGAGAAAAATCATTTGTGGAGAAGATGCTCTTATTTGGAGAATTTGGGATTCTTAAGGGGTTAAAAAGAGAAACAAGAGTTGGATTGTCTTAGTTTCACCTATGATTCAGATTTCTCTGAAAGTCCCAAACCCCACCCATGTTTGTTTATTTATCTCACTGCCCCAAGTGAATGATACTAATCTTTTGATTAAGCATAGCTTGAAATAATTGCTTACTGTCATTGTATGTAAAACTAAACCCTTGATTTTTTCTATTGAGACTGAGAGGCACTGCTTGGGAAATTATTCTAGTCAAAGTTTTCTGTCTTACTCCATGGTTAAAGCACTTTTTCAAATGTTGTATCAAGTCTAAAGCAACTTTCCCGAGGGAAATTTGTGTTGTCCATACAGTGTACTCTCTTTCAGTGGTGGAATAATTTCTTTCTGTGGTAAAAGAATGTGTCAGCTTCTCATTGTATTAAGATCTTATTGTCATTCAACTCTACCTACTGTTCCTTTGGTCTTCAAAGTATATGGAGCTATATTAAGCCAGTGTCAGAAAACATTAGCACGTCAGAAATTACAATGGTTTTAAACTGATACCACATAGTCTAACTAAAGCCTTCTAGAGAGAAGAGAGTCTAAAGGATATGCTTATTTCAGTTCTAATCTTTTTTTGCATAACAATCACAAGAAGCCTATGTATATGAATGTCATTGGATTAATTTCTCATATAATAATTCACCTTCCCTTAAAAGCTCTGACCTTGAATTTACTCAATCTCCTTATTAAAAAAGTCACATGACAATTACTTCTATCCTTATTTTAAAACTACTATAGAGAGCAGTGTTCATTACATTACAGGCATACCTCATGTTATTGTTCTTGACTTTATTGTTCTTCACAGATGTGTTTTTTTAACAAAGTGAAAGCAAGACCCTCGACCAGCAAAAATTATTAGTAGTCGCTTTTCTGTGATACTCGCTGTATTGCAGTGGTCTGGTACTGAACCTGCAATATCTCTGAGATATGCCTGTACTCTGTACCAGCTACATAAAATCCAAAATGATAAATTTGTCCTTAGAAATCAGTTCTTCACTGAGGAATTTGAATCTGCCCATATTTCTCTTTTTGTCACAGTCACTAGGAAACTCAGAGACAAAACTAATGCTCAGTGATAGCAAATACATGAAACTTCGTAGTAGGAATACTGAATTGTGCCCTTGATATTGACTTAATTATTACTTATCTTTGGCATGTATGTCTTTAAGTCTCCTCAAAACTGTTTTTTGGGGAAAAGTATGTACATAAAGCAAAAATCAGCAGTTTTTATCTTTTATGTAAAGTTATAAACAGGATTTTTTAAAGTTTTACACACCAAGTTACTTTAGCTGTTGTGATGGACCTTGAAAAATGCATTTTTCTCTATAATATATATATATTTTTTACTCTAGGAGTATAATCAATAAACAAGCCTTCACTATCAATCTCCAAAATACACGGTCATATTTCATTTTCAAAACTAAACACCTCCTATGATGAATTACAGTCATTAGCAAGATGATTGTCTATACAGAAACTTCAGATCACTTGAAAATGACTGAGCAGCTGACAGAAAAGCAGGGAGGAGCAGAGGAGTTTCTGTTCCAATTACTTTCTGCCTCTCAAACGTAAATATTTTTGAACCTATGCAGTTCTGCTTGACATTCCATCAAACTAAATTTTTTAAATGTTTCCAACATTTTGTTGTTGCTGTTTTATTTCCAAATGAGGAGAAAGAAACTTTTCTCTCCATGTCACATTTTTCCAGGACCTAAGGCACAGCTTACTTCTCTACCATGACTTAGTATGTGGACAGATCCAATCTTTAAAGGCAACACCAAGAAGGATGCATTTTACACCAATTAGTATTATTTTATGAAAAAGCTATCTCATCTAAATTTAGGTTTGAATTACATCTGTGGCCAGGATCTTAGAAAGAATGCAAAATGAAATGCTGTCCTATTAAAACAAACAAACAAACAAACAAACAAACAAACAAAACATAGCCAAGAGCAATAATATTAACTTAACCAGATTTTCCATATTGGTTCCAACCAGAGACCACAAGATTCTTGGCTATAGAAGTATGGTTAGGCAATATATGGAAGCATTCAATTCCAGTTTTTTGATGATCAAATTATTTAAGAGCTGTAAACGTTCTTCTGTGTGGAATTAATTCATTCTAATTTCCTTTAAACTTTTCCCCATAAATCTCTAGCTACACTCTTACCTCCTTCCTCAACCTCACTCCAACCTATTTTTGTAACTTCCTTTCTTCTAGTTGAATAGTTTTCAAACTTCAGTGAGCGTAAGAATTACCATCGAGAGTTTAGTAAACACAGATTTCTGGGCCCGACCGCAGAGTTTTTGATTCAATAGACCTGGTGTAAGCCTGAGAATATATATTTCTAACAAGTTCTTGATGATCCCGAAGCTGTTGGTCCTGATACCACAATTTGAGAATTATAGCCAAATACTATCAAACCCATCAAAGAGACTGCAAGCCCTACCTGACTTTCCAGAGGAACAATTCAGATGATTTTAATGACCTGCAACTAAATCTTGCAGTCTGCTGGTTTTTACTCAATCTTAGCCAATTTAATCATTTTCTACATATGGCACAGGGTTGCCAGTTGGGGAGACCATATCCAAAGGCTTTGCCAAGCTTTTTAAGCCTGGCTGTTCTCCTGGCTGTTCTCCTTCAGTGTTTAGGCCTCCTTCCCAATGTTAGTCTCTCCTGGGATCCCTTAGATAAAAATTCTTTATCAAGACTGCATTCTCACCTGACAATAACCTCAATCTTACTCTCCCTTTTTATACCCATCTCCTTTAACCCCTCTGACAACCTGTTACAATACTATTCAGTGTCACGAGAATTTATTTCAAATAAAATTTTTATATGTCTCAAAGAGTCTATATGTGCCAGTGTGATGTAAGAATATAAAATTCTGAAAGCCAAGTATCAAACTTCTCAGTTATAGGAATGGAAAAGACAAAAGTAAATGTTTTTATCAATTCATCTCTAACTTTATCTCTATATTGGTAAATACATTTTTGTACTTTTTAAAATTCTTTTGGGTATTTTTTATCAAGATATAATTAACATATAACATTATATTAGCTTCAGATGTACAACATAATGATCTGAAATCTGCATATATTGAAAACTGACCACTACAGTAAGTCTAGTTAACATCTGTAATCATACAGTAGTATTGGCATTTCAATTCCAAAATTCAACACTGGAAGAATCAAAGGCAGCTGGAATTTGCTGACATGTTCACATATTTATTGAATACACATGGTATATATTCATGCCACTAAGTCTGTCACTAAGCCTGGAGTTGAATGTAAGTAGGGATAGTTGATGGATAGACATACTATGCAAAAATAATAACACATGGCAAGATAACTGCCATAGAAAGATGTAAAAGAAGAATGTTATGAAAGGCCATAGAAGAGAAAGGTCACTTTTCGGCTAGAAATTTCTTAGGGAGGATAAAGCAGATAATACTTAAGATGGTTGTTCAATAATAGATTGGATCGGCCTAAATAAATAATGGGCAAAGAGAATTAGAAGGAATGCATTCCCAAATAGTCCAGTGATTCAGGAAGACCATTAACATTCCATGCCATCCTTACCACTAAAGGATTAGTGTTTTTAAAGGAGACACCAGATTTGGGGCTAGAGGAATTGAGTGCAAGTCCTTAGACTGGAATAATGGTATTGGTAATAAAAATAAATTTTTATAGGTGTGACATGTCTGTGGAAAAAAATTGTCATATTAGTACAATTACAAAGCTCTACAGAAAGGTTTTTAGTTGTAGATACTTATTTGGGCTTCCCAGTTGTGACATGCATTTTCAGAATAGACCATTCACTTTGATCCTACAATTGGAAATAAGCTCAGTCATTGTCTTAGCTCTACAACTCACTCAATAGGGATCAAACTACAATGAGAAGACTGTGACTTGTCCTCTGGCCGTGACACACAGCAGTGAACTCAATAATTCACACCTGAGAGGCAACATAAAAGAGGAAATAAAGCAAACTACCCCCTCTTAGTTCAGATTTCTAGGTCTTCTGCTTTTAGCAGCTTCCCTAACTGATCCTTTGGACCTTCCAAAGTCTTCCTGAACTTTCCATCCTTCACACATTCATGGGTTGGATTTACTGCCAGCCTGAACACTCCCATTTTCTTTACTGTGCCCCTAACTCTGGATCCAGTCTGACATACCCATCTACTACCAGCCTCCTTTCACTGGCTTAGATTTCTAGATTTTACCTTTCGCCAACTATGCTGTTAGCTTCCTTTACTTCCCATGTTCGAAATGCAGTTTACTATTACTCTCTTGAAAAAATTGATCTGACAGAATCTGAAAATTCTGTTTGCACAGATTCTAGGTGCAATTGCATGTGGAGATAAGCATTATATATTTTGTACAAGATAATTATGCAAGTACACTTTCCAAATCTATTATCAATATGCATTTTAAACTGGATCTAGTTAGATCACAAGTGTTAGGTCACTAAGTGAGGTGAATATTAAACTATCAAAATGACAACTAATGGTTTGGCAATGTCAAATTAACAGGAAGTTCAATGCAAGGCTCCAGAAGCAAGATCTGTTCAGTAGGTTGAAAAGAAATTAATTAAAAACTGGAAGGAATGCCTTGGGGTAAAATTAGAGGAACAAGTTGATACCAAAGGCCTGAATAGGAAGTAGGATCAAGATGATTATAAAAGCAGATGACTTTCTGGTGTGGCTCATCTGCTACTAATGAGCTGTGTAAACTCATCTGTCATGTCTCCACTGTATCAATTCAACAACAGGTCTCCTTGCCTATGATCTTAGCCCTTATGAACCCTGTAGCCAAGAGATGTTTCTAAATGCAAACCTGATCATGCCACTTCCTGGCTTAAAGCCCTTTCGAAGTACTTTATCACTCTCAAGACCAAAGCCCAAATTCTTAATTTGGCCCGTAAAACACTTCATGAAATCGTACCTGCTTCTCTCTTATATCTCATCTCATTACATCTCAAATTCTCTCTTAAACTCTTCCTCCACCATATATTTGTTACATTGAAGATTTGTAGTAAAAAAATGTTCTAGATCCAAATCCTGGTTCTTCCATACAGTACTTAACTTTTGACAAGTTACTAAATCCATTCTGAGGTATACTTCTTTACCTTTAAAAATAGATCCAATGTAATAATACCATACCATAGATGTTTTGGGTGAGAATTAAAAGATAAAATGATAAAGGGGCTAATACTAAGTGTTTAATAGATGTCAGCTATTGTTATACTTTCTAGCCAACAGCTATTGTTATACTTTCTAGCCAACAGCTATACAAGATCTGTTACTGTTGAACAATCTACACACTAACATCAAATGTGTATCTAGGTACTTACCAGTTCCTTGCCTTATTAATACATTTTGACCCTTAGCCTAGGATCTATCTTATTGAGGAAGACCTCTTTGATATTTCTTAAGTGAAAGAAGCTGCCCACTTGCTCCCACAAACTTGCCCTTTCAACAGCGTATCAAAATCTGATCTCTGTGGAGGACAATCAAATATTGGTTTGCATGTATGCCTCTCCCTTGAGTTTGGAGCTCTTCAGGGCAAGAACCTTGTCCTTTCTCTGCATAGCCTCAGTGTCTATTGACTGCTAAGTTCTTAGTAAAAGTAATAAATTTTTAAAATGTATGGATAAATGGTCGAGGAAAGAAGCCAATGGCGATTTAATCTTAAAATGGAGACAGGAAGTAGGTATGAAATCTAAGTGTCTTACTCTTCATCTCCCTGGACTTTATTAGTAGTTAAATGAGGAGTTCCCAAATATATCCTTTTTTCACAGCCTAGAGGGTACAGAGGACTTATAGTCCATATATGCTAGCGGAAGCCATGTCTATTCAAAGCTTATACTGGTCTAAGTGGTAGAAATTACAGGTAGACTTTGTGAGGAATGAGTCTTAATAACTCAAGAAGGGGAGAAAAGTAATCTAAAGAGAATCTCAGAGGGCCACCCCTTACCAGCCAGAATGAAATTTCTAAGTTTCATACTATTTTTTTGCCTTTCCTTATCAGCAAATTAAAATGTGAATTTAGTACCCGCAATAATTAATTATACCGTGTTCACCTTTACAGGCTTAGAGCTAAAAACCTTATGACCCCAATATTCAAATTAATGTAAATTTAAATTTCCAGAGAGCTTTTTTGATCTGCTCCAAGCATCAGCTACAAACTAAGTCCTGGTGGTATCTCTAAGGAGTACCTTAATCCCTTTAGGAAGACTAGGGGTTCGTTGTGAGCACTGGAAAAATTTGCAAAACCTATGCTGGCAAACATTTCCCTATTATTTTTTAGAAGAAAAAAGACAAAAGAGGGCAGAAGGGAGTGTAGATAACACATTTTATATCTGCATGATGTGATTAGGAGACACTGTAACAGAAAAGAAGCCAGTAGCAGCAGCACCACCATTGGCCCAGGAAACAACATGATAAGAACAAACGGAAATCAGCAGCTGGTGAACAGAATGTGTCTGTACATGGCATGGGACAGGAGATGTCTGACGGACGGCATAAAAACAGCATCTGAAACTCATCTCTCCATCTTCTCTATGCCAACAAATAAATTAGATTATCAAGACCAGGATGGTCAGGACTGCCACTGTGTGAATATTTGGGATAAGAAGCTCAAATTAGGTTGAATGGTTATACTGAAACAGTTTTCTCCCTTCACTATCCAAAGGCCAACAATACTTAAAATGGGAGACCAATATTCATTCATTCATTCATTCATCCATCCATCCATCCATCCATCCAGACTACCAACATTTACTGAGCACCTATTATTTGTGGAGACATAAAGATGAGTAAAAATATAATCCCTGTCTTCTAGTAAGTTAGCCTTGGAGAAGGTACTAATATGAAAACGCGTAAGTTAAATATAGTCTCACAGAAATGATATATAAAAACAATGGAGTACTGAGCAAGGGAGAAAATAATCATTAATAATTGGCTAGTAATAGTATTTACACAGACTTCCTACAGGAGGCTAGGCTTTTGAATCTTAACAGGGAAGTGGTGCTCGGCCTTTGGATAATACAGAATAAGCCATGAGAGCGACTATAGGGAAATATAAAATGGAACAAGAAATTGAGTTAAAAAAAGCTTCCAGTTATTCTTCTAACTTCCTTTGATTTCTGATTTGAATTCTCAAACTATTCTTATAACATAACTCTTTTTAAGCTCCTCTAAATTCTGAGGCACAAAAGTCACAATCTTTATGTGGAACTATATACATATATTTGGCTAATCTGTGACTACATTTCCCAGAATTCCCTTCCCTATATAGTTCTGAGTTAGCATGACCCAGAAGTGATATTTTTGCAGAAGATATACAATACAGAAGTAAATAAGCATATTCCTTTATGCTCAGAAGGTCAGTGCAAGGAACAAGATGCCCTTTCAGCCTACTCACATTGTTGCTATCTTGTTTTTTTCAGGAGAAAGCAACCAAATTTGCAGGTTCACCAGCAACCGCTAGATCTTTGGCCTCAGCCCCTCAGGTGCCGAGCTAGATATATGTTTAGCTCCACAGTAAAGGGCACTGGCTTCTCCTACACGAGACTCTAACAAGGAAGCTTGGAGACGATGAGAGATCAAAGTGGACTCCATTCTATCCTCACTAGTTCTAGTTTGTCCTTGCTTCCCTCAATTCATTGGCTCTTCCTGACAGTCTGCCCAGTGAGATTCAGAGTCTAGCTCCAGACACAGAAACAAAAGGCTCACAAGACTGTGTAATCTGCTCCACAATCGCATTAGGTGATACTCCTATAATAAATCCTTTTACGCTTCTCTGTTCAAACCCTGATTGACACAAATATATAAATGAATAAAAAGAGAGAGCTTTATAGCTTAGTGAAAATCTCAAAGTATCTACCCACGGATACTTAATTATTTATTAATTAATAATCACAAATACTTATTAAATAGCTTTATAGTGAAGAAGACTGGCAGAAACTATTAACCAAAGTAATGAAATTTCACAGCACCAGTAATGGGACAAAATGATATTACATACTTCCTGGTATGATATAATGAAATAAACAGTATATTTTTGAGATAATCCTGATGAAAATGAGAAAATAACAGACAAATCCAAGTTAAAGGACATTTCACAAATAATAGGACTGTAACCTCCAAAATGTTGAGATCATGAAAGATAAAGAGACTGAGGAACTGTCCAGCTGAAAGGCGACTAAAGAGATATGACAATCAAATGACAAATACCACATAATGCATAACACTGTGTGGACAACAGGAAAACTTTTAATAGAGCCTGAGGATTAAATAATTATCATTATGTTAATTTCCTGATTTTGTATTATATCTTTGTTTCCAGAAAATACACACTTGACAGACATGTTTGTATCACATTCCCAAATAGTTCACCATATCTGTTGATGTATGTTTGCGTATATTTACACATAGATTGATCAATCAATAATATTTACACACACAAATGGAGAGAGAGAAGGAGAATGGAAATGAAAAGACAAGTATACTAAAATGTTAACAATTTAAAAATATAGATGAAAGATCTATAGAAACTCTTACTATTTTTCATACTGTTTTTATAACTTTTCAGTAAATTTGAAATCATTTCAAAATAAAGAGTAAAAGAAAATATATATATATATATATATACATACACATATATATAATAGGGAAAGGTTAAGAATAGATACTATACGGAGAACGAGAAATAAAATTATCTCTTACTTATTTCAAAATAATCATAGCCTCATTCATATTAAGAAAAATGCATATACAATACCTCACTTCTTAGATACATAAGGATAAAAAAATACTGCTGATCAGTGTGTTGGTGAAGGTGTGGAGAGGCAGGATGAGCTAGATATCTTCTGTGTCTGCCTCCAGCCCCATTTCTCTACCATGCTCTGTACCTCAGCTGGCTGAACAGCATCAAGGGTCTTGTTTGAACCTCTGGCCATCTCTCAAGTTTGAGCAATGGATAAGAGTAGCAAGACATAAGAGAAAGGGATGACAGTGTGGTCAGAATATTTATCCCCCGAGCTCCCTCTCTGAAGGTTTGCTTCGGCTGGCTGCCTCCTTAACCAAAGATTACAGCCCCTTAAGGCAGTCTTTTCCACATATCCTCTTTGTCTTTGGTACCAATAAGTGCTCCCTCTCTTTGACCTTTCAGGTCTAGTGGTGGTCCCCTCACCCTCTTATTAGTTCTAGTATAATACAGCATGCCTTGGGGTTTCTCTGTATCCTGCCTATATTTTATAAATGCTCCATTTATTCAACCCTCTTCAAATTACCCAATTGATCAATCTATTCTTGCTTGGATCCTAAGGATAAATTGACATCTTCAAGAATTTCTAGTGGTAATGAAATAGTACAACTTCGGTTGAGGGAAACTAAGCAATATCTATAAAAATTATGAATACATAGGCCTATCATTCTTGCATAGATACTCATTATACACACACACACCATTACATTGCAAAATGAGAAATGTTCATCATAGCTTTGTTTATAATATAAAATATTGGAAACCTTCTAAATATCCATCAACACAAGACAGTCCTAAAATGGCATATTGTGTAGCCACTAAAAGAATGAAACAACTCTTTGTATGCGACCTTAAATGATCTTCAGGGTATAATTATAAAGAAATAAAGAAAAGTGTAAAACAATGTATTAATATGCTTCCATTTGTGTAAAATATGTATGTGCATGTATGATTTTATATATATATACATACAGATGTAGACACAATCATCATACCCACATATGCTTGTATATACTATATATGCATACATTATCTCAGAAAGGTTGATAAAGTGACTATTAACAGTGATTATATCTTGGAAGGAAACTGAGTGGCTAGAGGTAGCATGAGAAGTGTCACTGACAAAAAACTACTAACCTTTATTTTGGAAACTTTGAGTTTTGTACTGTGTACATATGACATCTACTAAGAGAATAATTAAAACCGAATTTTGCCTAAAGAGTGCCTACACAGACTTCTTTTAATATACATAGGAAATGAAGAAAACCATCAGGTATATTCACTGATCAACTTTAATCCAACTCAGGCTGTTTTAAAAGAAAAATGCTAGGGCTTCAGAAATATTAACCTGTAGATAAGAAGTTAAAACTACTGCGATGGAATTGTGAAAACGAATCCAGTCATGGGGCTGACCCCTCTGAGCACAGCTTGGTGGTGCAACGAATGCCTCTTTTCTAACACGAGCATTACATAATTTCAAGTATAATTCAGTGTATCTAAGTGTTGATTGTATCTAAAAGTCAGGAGTGAGGCAGGAAAGGAGGAACAAAATAATCAAATAAATGAGACACTGACCTAGGAGATACTTGAAGTCTGGAAAATTGTGGTTATAGCACAGTCCAGGAAAAACCACATATCGAAGGCAGGACACCAGCTGGTAGAAGGCATTGAATGGGTTAAGGAAGTAGAACAGTATGAGAGTGAAGCAGTAAGGAGAAGGGGTCAGTTTTCCCTGTGGGAGGAGGCGAGACTGAGCAAGGCAGTGTGGCAGAGTCCCAGGATCTAGCACAGTAACATTCAGGCTGGGCACTAACTGAGCTGGGAGCTGGAGCCTGAGCCTTGCTGAAGTGGGTAGATAGAACCTCGGAGACACCCAAGTCCAACAGGCGCACCCTCTAATGGCAGTGAACCCACAATGCAGGCCCCCACTGCCTTCTGCTGTGATTGTCTCACAGAGAAAGCTCACTGTAAGTATTGGTTAGTTGAGCAATGAACAACAGGACAAATAAGAAAAATCGTAGTGGGCTGTATCCATAATTCCAGCAAAAGAATTGTAGGAGTCAAAACCCATGAAATGTACCTACAGATGAGAACAGATGGGATGTGAGCTACACTTTGCAATATGGTTTGGATTCAGATATTGAAGACAAGCAGACCATTTTCCAGACCCAGTAAGTAGTATGTTATCATTACTAACTGCTCTACAAAAGGTTCATTCTATGCAGTAAAGAGCTCATATTCTTATCTTCTGAAATTTCTTCTTTCTCTTCCTTAAATTTCCTTAACACACTTTTGTTCTGGCCTAGCTGGTCAGAAAGGTGTAAGAGTAAAATTTATTATTCTTGCAGCAGGAAACAAAATAATGGTTGCAGGTATGATAAAAACTAGGCATAGTTAGGGAAAGATATACAACAAATAGATGCTCTCCATAAAGAAGCATTTTCCCCCTCCAAGTTCCTTCTGTAAAAAATTCTAAAAGTTCATTTAGTATTGCTTTTATGTTACTTGTTCTTAAATCTTGAGAGGATATACATTAATATACCTAAGAAATATAAGATCTAAAGTCACTAATATTTTATTTATGGCCAAGAAATTAAATGACTTTTTCAGATAAAGGAAAGAAAATCTAGAAAGTAAATTAAAATAACACATTAATGCCCTGGAAGAGAAATTACATACAGAGCCGTGGAGGCAGCCATTCCTACCTGACCACCACAGCCTGTAGATGCCCTTACTAAATTTTCTTGCTCCAGTTCCACAGACACCAGTTTACAAAAATATAAATCGAATTCAATATTCAGTTTTAATACTTGAAATAAAGAGATAGGGACCTTTTCATTCTCCTCCCCATTTTTTTTTTTTTTTCCCACACATAAACACCGTTTGCTGGTTTGCAAATGGTTCTTTTGTCAAAAACATTTCTTTTTACCTGGGATTCTGGAACCTATCAATAAAGTAAAAGTGAAAGCAAGGAGGTCTCAGAGGGACTATACTCAAAGCAGATGTGCTAAAAATAACCTTGGTGTCCTGTCTTAGCCTTCTCCCTTTCGCCTAGAGATATACCTAGAAAACCTGCTGCCTAAAGGATGCAGCAGTTAAAAAACTGCCAATGTTTCAGCAAAAACTGCATTTTGATCTGTGAGTGCCACCTTCTTCTTTAAAAAATGTTTATAGGCTTATTTTCCTCATGACAGTTTCATTGCATTTGTTGGGTTGTAAACCGTGTAAAGCTCAGCAATAAAATGACTGTAATCTGTACAAGTAATAGCAAGCATGTCTCATAAACAAGATAAGTTGTGCCTTGCCAATATTGCTACACTTCATAAATATGAACTCAAGTCTGTTTTGTGTTTTCTAGATCAGTAGCATAGTTTTATTTTAATTAAACACAACATATAAAATATTCATTTATGAAACAAACATCATTGTTTTTAAAAGATTATATTAAATTGAATTATACTGCTCTTGCCATAAAGCCATGAACAAACAAACCAGTCTGAATTTTAAGTGGATTGATACAGTTCAAGTGTCCATCAATAAAAACTATATTAGGAACACAGTAAAGCTACCATGAATAAATGAGCTATTTATATTTCCTGATAATGTAAGTGCTTATATGAACTCATTCCAATTTCTAAACACTGGGCATTTGGGCTGTGCTGGTAATTAAGAAACTATAATATCTACAGAGGAAAGGTAGATGCTGCCAGAGCCATTTTACATAGTAGATTTTAGTGTTTCACTTTATCAGTGACATAATTTGTTGTCACATTTTATTAGATCAGATCCGAATAACTTTGATAAGCTAAATGAAGAGCCCTTGAAGGTGATTTCTATTCAAGACTTTGCTGTGTAGAGGGAAGAGCACAGTATTAGAAACGAAGAAATCTGAGTTTTGTTCTTGGCTCTGATACTACCAAGCTATGAATCGGTTGCCTCTTTTCAATCAAAGGGAACCACACTAAATTAATCTCTAAATTGCAGATTCTACTATTACTCCCAAAGAGAGGTGGATACAGGTTTTGTGGGGTCTGATCTATTTAAACTGGAAGGCTTTTTTTTTTTTTTTTAAGAAAAAGAGTATAAAATTACAAATACAGAAATGGGTATAAAAGTGAGTATTTTCTTTGAATGAAAAAAGTAATCACAGTAAATAACTAGTCTTTTGAGATTTCTCTAGGTAAATTACCAGAAATGCTTTATAAATAGGCCTTTCATTTGCAGCCTTGCTTCTCTCACCACCACTCCTCACCTACATTCTACAAATCTCTGCACTCCAAGGGCCAAGACAAATGGGGGCCCTGAAGCTTTAGCTTCATTAACTACAGTAAACCTGCCATTGCTGCCAAATGACCAGAAAGCCTTATCACATATTATGAGTTAGTCAGAAAGACTCTACCCAAATTCTGTCTTTAGGATTCTCCTATCTGCTCCATGAAGTTTAACCTAACCTATTATTTTTCATCTTTCCCCCTTCTAAAAAACCCATGGCACTTACAATCTACCTCATACACAAAATCATTTACAAACTGTCTGAGAAATGTCCACCTTTGTTTCAAACATTTCATCCTGGTGAGAAGAAATTGAAAGCATAAATTTAATTTCTTGTTATGCCCCTCATAACAAGGGTGGTTTTTACAACCCAGTAGATTATTTTAACTAGTTAATGAATTTCTCAGCTAAGAGAATCTCGCATGTATTAATGGTATAGAATATTTTAACTTGAATATCATCTACCCAACTCATGCCTTTCAGGTACATTTCAACTTCTTATTCCTATTAAGACTAAAAATGCAAAATATTATCCTGGATTCAAGTCATAGAAAATTGAGACTTTGGAAAGGAACCAATAATGTCTCGCCTTATTGTGCTATAATGGATTAAGGTGCTTTTGGGTGCTAAAGAAATATTTCCTTTAGAGTACATCGCTTTGAAAATAGCAGTTTCAAACATCCAGTCTCAACCCTATTATAAATCTCATTTACACATAAAACAATTAACTCACATTTCATGTGAAAATACAAAACTTTGCCAAATCTTAAAGGTTCATCTTGGGTTAATACATTTTTATGGGGAAATTGGCAAGACCCAGGAGAAAAGAAGAAAAATAAAGAGATTAAGCTTTCCCTTCAAACTATTACAAATTTAATCTCTCTACTATAAAGAGTATTTTCAATACTAAAAACAGTTTTATCAATGTGCTTGAAGAAAACTATGTGCTTACTTGTTTCTTTGCTCATTTGTTTTGTGGATGAAACGAATTTGTTTTTTAAATTACAAATAAGTACAGTTTCTGCCTTAGAGGATTGCCATAATGATCATCAGCTCAGTTGCCAGCACATGGTTTCTCTTGCTTTGGTACACACAGGAAGCCTTCAAGGCATAAACTGAAAGCTAGTGGTGAAATAAAGATATACACAAATATCTGAATTTAGCACAAGTACAAAATGGGAATGTGAAAAATCAGAAAAAGAGAAAAGAGGATGTGATAGAGTAGACGAAAATCATATCAGATGACTATGAATTCCCCATAAAAAATGTAGATCAGTTAGAAGTTATTGGTGACATGTACATCCAAAGTAGTCTTTAATATCACACTTGTTTATAGTCAAATTTTAAATTATTTGTTCCACAGTGGCTATGATGTTATTTCCTCCACCCCTACCACCCCGTCCTCCATCGTACATACCCACCAAACATTCAGTAAAATCTACTACATATATATTATAGAAATTTGCTTTGGAGAAGGTCAAGGATAAGGATCCACATTTCACATCTTAATTGGCATGGAGAAAAGAGCAGCTACTGGAAGCGAAGAGCAAGTAAGAATAAAAGTTTAGCAGGAAGAGAAACTAGAAATAGATTTAGTTAGTAGAATATACACAATTTAGAACGTAGAAATCTTGAGGAAGGCAATATAGCTAAATCTCAAAGAGAGTTTGGCAGGTTGTGTTCTCCACTGATGACTATACCAACATATTCTGTCTCACACGCTCATCTTAAAAGAGTGACATGGCATTCCTCCATTGAGAGGCACAGGTCTTTATTCATAAGTTTGAGTATGAACCAAACTTAATGACCAATTGCTAACAAATAGAACATGGGAGAAATGATCAATGTGACTCTCAAAGCTAGATAATGAAAGGCAATGCAGTTTCTGCATAGTTTCTTCTCTTTCAGGATACTTTCTATTTCCTGATACCACGGTAAGTGGAAGCCCAGGCCACATGCAGAGATGACAGACCATCAGACTCAACTGACAGCCAGGATCAACCACTAGCCACGTGTGTGAGCAAGCCTTGAGATAATTCCAGGCCCCCAGCCTTTGAATACAGCTGAGACCTTAACATGGAAGAACAAAAGCAAGGGTTCCCAGTTGTACCCTGTCCATATTCCTGAGCTACAGAATCCACAGGCATAACACAGTGATGGGATCACTATATCTTATAAAAATGGAGTGAGCAAAAAGGACTCAATATTTCTAGAGAGCAAGCAATTTGAAAATATTCCTTCAACGTATCTATAATTCTTGGTAAGTAATAAAGCTTCTGGGAATCAATATGAAGGAGAACAAAAAGATGTTCATGGAAGCATTTGTAAACATATCTGTACTGTGCAGAAACCTAGCAGGGTCAAGGGTCTCTCCTGGACCTTCCCGGTGGGGTGGGGTCATCCCAACACTTTGGGCCACAGCATCAAAGGAGCTGTTCTTGTGAGCAGAATAAAGACAAGGGCAGGATAATTGGATTTAGAAACCTGAACCCTAGGAGAGCAGATATCTCCCAACACAAAAATTAAACTTTAAAAAAATAAAGCCCTCTCCCCATCATAGTGCTTTTCTCTCTTCTCCTCTGAGTCCAGAGTTTTTGGATTTGTTAATGATAATATAAATTTACACCAAAAAGCCCTCCAGTTTAACAACTAAAAAGAACATTTTTTTTTTCTCTAAATATCATCCAGGAGGTGAGTGGGAAGATCCAAGGAGATTGCACCCACCCAGATTTAGGGGAATATTTGGCTTGAATAAATCTCTTATCTTTCAAGGATAAGTAAACAGAGAAACACCAATCATGTCAATAGGGGCCTCTCACAAAACAATAAACTAGAGAAAATTTTTAAAAGCATCTTTACAAAATGAACTTTCACTTTATAAAAGTATAAATTCGATGAAATAAATTGGGAAAATACAGGTAAACAATAAAAAAAATAAACTTCACCATCTGCCCCACACCGGAAAAATATCTGTTACCACTTTTAGAATGTCAGAAGTCTTGAATGGACTAATTTCACAAAAGACTAAAATTTTATAAAGTATTTACATTATTCCTCAAAAAAATTTAGAAAAATATACACTATATGATACAGGAAGTAAACAATAATAAAATAATATATTCATAAATAAATAAAGAGGTGACTAAAGATCAGAACATATAAAAAGCAAAATATAAAATAAAATCTAAGTAAAGGAAAAGGTACTGGTAAAAATGCAATTTGAAGCACAAGCATGTATAAAATGTTCTCAGTAACATATAACATCAAATTCAATACTTTTATACAATACAAAGAAAACAAATAAACAAAGAGAATTCATAGAGATAGGACAGGCTTCTGGCCAAGATGGAGCAAAAAGGAACAGATTTATCCTTTCACATGAAACAACAGCAATAACCAAAAAAGACAGACAAAATATAGGGCACGATGGTTTGCAAACCCCTTTACATTAGGAATGAAGGGAATATAACGTCTCAGAGATGGGACTCTCTCAGAGTAATCCCACTGCTCAATTTACTGCCCTGAGAACATTCTTATACTGCAGTATAAGAGGGGTGGGAAAAGCTAAGCAGAGCCCAGAACATTTCCTGACTTGGGGAAATGGAGCTGAGAGTCCAAGGAAACCAACTCAGATAGAGTTCACAAGACAGAGTACTGAAGAGGAGAGAGCTGCAAATAGGAAAAATTGCAGAGGCCTGTGACGTGTTCCCTCTAAATGCTCAATAGCGTACTGATCAACATAAGCATGTGAAGAAACTAACAAAGGCTACGCAGAGAACAACCTGAAATAATTGAAGGGTGCAGTACCTGGCCAGGAACTGAGTCTATTGCCAGTCAACCTGGAAAAGGTCATGATTCACAGGATACTTGATCTTTCACATAGAAGGGTCTTATTTCAATAGTGGGGATTAAGCCTAGAAAAATGCTGTTCTAGTTCTACTTAAATAATGTTACAATAGAATATATAGATATCAAGTTATAATGTACACCCCAAAATTATAAGATTGTATTAACCAATGTTACCCCAATAAACTTAAAAAATTCGAAATTAAAAATAATAAAAAAAATAAAACAGAAATAATGTTAAAAGTAATATTGGAAAGAATTTAAAAAGATTTTTTTTTATATAACTTAATTATATCTAAGAAGGCAGCTCAAGAATATTTTCAGGAATACAAAAATGTAAGGCACCAAACAAGGTAAAATTCACATTATCTACCACTCAAACAAACAAACAAAAAACTGGCATGAAAACAAGCAGAGAAATATAACACATAATGAAAAAATTCAATTGAGAACAATCCAGAACTGACACAGATCTTAGATTTAGCAGACAAGAAATTTTTTTAAATTATCTTCCCTACATTCTATTTGTTCAAAAGTTAAGTAGAGACCTAGAATGTGCGCATGCACACACACATACACACACACACAATGAAAGTTTAGAGATGAATACTATAATATGTGAGATCAAAAATGCACTGGATGAGGCTAACAGCAGACTAGATATTGCAGAAGGAGATAAGTGAACTTAAAAACAGAAATAGAAACTATGCAAAAGGAAATAGAAAAAGAAAAAATGTTTTAATCAGCAGAACATCGAGCTGCAAGACAGCTTTAAGATAACTTAATAGATATATAATCTTCAAAGATAAAAGACAAGGAGAGAAAAAAATGTAGAAATAATGCCCTAAATATCCAAATTTGATAAAAATTATAAACCCACAGATCCAAGAAGCTCAAAAAAAAATTCATGAATAAAAAATATGAAGATAACTATACCAGCGTACATCATAATCAAATTACTCAAAAAAACAGTAATAAAAAGAACATGTGAAAATCAGCCAGAGAAAAAAAGGCACACTACATGGAGAAACAGCAAATTTTCTCTTCTTTTTTGTCAGAAACTAAGTAAGAAGATATGGGAGAACAGCTTTAAGTTCAGAGAAAAATAAAATCTGGGTAAATTCTATACCCAGAGAAAATATCTTTCTCAAAAAAGGGTGAAATAAGGACTTTGAGAAGCACAGAAGCCAGAAGAATCCATCACCAGCAGTCCTGCACTATAAAGAGGCTTTTAGGCATAAAGAAAATGACATCAAGTGGGAATATGAATCTATGCAAATGAACAAAGAGCAACAGAAATTGTACTTTCCTAAGTAAATAGATTAGATTTTTATCTTATTGTTTAAATCTCCTTAAAGATAATTAATGACCTTTCTCCCCAAAACCCGTAACCCCCACCTATGTATGAGAAAAACATCAGAAAAATCTCAATTGAGGAACAGTCTACAAAATAGCTGACCATAATCTCAGTCTCACTTTTGAACTCTGTATATAAAAATAAACAGTATTTCAAATGTGTTTTTTGAAAATAAAAATTTAACTGCAACTATAATTACAATAAGTACACAGAGGGAAAAAAATGAAAGAATTCATGATAACAAAGGGAAGGAAAGTGAGAAAAAAAGGAAGTAGCAATGAAGCAAAGAACCATGACATCATAAACAGAGAAAACAAATAAAATATGCATATCCGATATATGGAGAGTAAGTATAAATGAGTTCCTTTCCATCAGTTAAAGACAAAGGTTCACAGTGTGACTTTTTAAAAAATGCAACTGAATTCTACCTATATTGATTACCTGAAATAAAATAGTTCAAATTATTTAAAGAAGCCAAAGTATATATAATCCACATGCAATAAAAAAAGAAAATGTTTTATTTATAAAATTATAGTTCAATTAGAAAATGAAAATAAATATGTATATATTGTTGTTTCAGTCATAAAGATTATAATCAACATCAAAGGAAACCATCAGGTGTTACATGTCAAATAACATAGAACAGACTGTGAAAGCATGTGTACTAAATAATGATAAAAGGGAAAAGTAGAATGAGAAGGAAAACAAAGAGTAAGGTAAAGAAAGGAAGAACAAAGGAAAAGAAAGGGAAAGAGAAGGAAAGAAGGGGAAGGAGAAGGAAAAGGATGGGAGGAAAAAGAAAGGCAGACAGAAAATGAAAAGTGGTTGAAAAATACAATTATAATGAAGTCTAATATACTTCAATCTTCACCCCACAAGCAGAAAGGTATAATAGAAAAGAAAATAATTATTATAATTACTAAAGTTGAGTGAATAGATAAGACTTTACCCAAGAGAGAAGAACGTGTTTTATTCTAGCTTCATGAAATAATCACAATTATTTTCCTAAGTATAAAGAAGATATCAATGTCTTCTAAAAAACAGAAAAATACAGTTCAAGTTCTTTTAACATAATACAATGAACCTAAAAATACTTGTGTTAATATTTTAATATATGTTATATATTATTCTTTCATTTACAAAATAAATATTTCTGAGCAACTTTCATGAGCAGCCACTGTAAGGTCTCTGCTATTGTAGTGTTTACAACACTCAAGCAGAAGAGAAAGCCAATACACAAACAAATGTGTTTAAACTATTTTAATTTTCTCTTTTGTTTTTCTGAATACAAGGCTCTTGCCCTGGTTGTGCCCAAAAAAATCAACCTGCAGGCTCTACTGGTCACCTTAAGTGAGTGTTGTTTTATTGTCTCTATTCTTTTATTCCTGCTTCAAGCTCCCCATGCCTTCAGCAATTTAACAACTTAGCTTGTGGAAATTAGTTCACAGAGTTCACCTGAAATAACAGAAGTTAATTCTATCATTAAAGTTTTGATGGAGTCTAAAAGTAGGATGAGAAAAATAAAAGCTACATACTCTCCAATCCTAGAAAAGGAAACCAAGAGCTTGTAAAGCAGCACCAAGTGATTGGGTTCTTGTACTAACATTCCCCTATCTGGGCTTTTAGACTAGAGGAGAGTAGGTGAGTTAGTGCGATCTGTACCAAAGGCAGTGGAGGCTCTTACTCCATTGTGTTCCAGCTTTTCACTCTGAGAAGAGGCCTGTTTGCAAGATGCCCTATAACAACCTTGACACAGATGCATCATTCTGTGTTGAGTAACCCAGTGAACTCATGAAGATGCTCCTGAAGTTTAGCTCATTCTGGCTGCCCTAAGTTTCCATGTGGTATAAAGAGAATTCAAATCTTGGCTTTAGGATCCCATCAAAGATGTTGCTGAACAGGGGCCAAGGTGACTGAACAAACACTGTCAAATGACCACCTAGGCCAGAGAGACCACGAAGGGAAAGACAATGGCCATCTGGACACTAGTCAGCATCATTGTGCGCTTAAGTGGGTTGACTTAGCCAGGAAGTGGTCCTGGGAATACTGCCTGAGCCAAAATGATAGTACAAGAGATAAAAAAAACTCTAGCCTTCATTAGGACTCACTTTAATTAGCATGTGCCCCCTCAAATCCATGCCTGCAAAAATTCACATGGAATAAAATTCCTTTTTAATTTCAGAGATTCCTAGGAACAAAAGCTTTTATATAATTTCCTTCCTCTTGGTCTGCATAGTTGTTCTCTACAGGCAGATATTGCATTAGAAAGAGACTATTTGGCAAAAAGCCTGAAAAATCCCCAACTGCCTGATATTGTCTGGGGAAAGTGAAAACAACAGAGCAAAAGCTAGAATAAAAGTGAGAGAGAACTCACGTTAACAAAATTTCTCAGTGCTTTCAATTGTGATAATGTTTTTAGATATAAAAACTATGGTGCATGGTTGGAGATTAGATTTGGCAACTGGAACCAGGGAATAAATCTATTCTGAATATCAGGCAAGTGGAATCATGGCTGTTATACTGTTTTACGGTTACAAAGTACTCAGTGAAGTCTAAAATGTGACATATTTACACTATTACACAATTATCCAGTGCACTAAGTGGGCTTGCAAAAAGAAAGGACTAACAAAGACATGTTCTTGCGTGAATGTCAGCAATAACTTGGAGCTAGGCCACCAACATAAACTGTAAACATTCAAAATTGCTATTAAAATGACTCGTAGTCTACTTACTAATAAAAAATATTATTATTACTTATTTCTGCAATCACGATGATGCTAGATCAAATAATAATATTGACAACACACTGTGGCTAAGACCAAAGAGAAACTAATTTCTCCTTTAGATAATATCAAATGATAAAATATGTTAAATTTAAATTGCTTTTCCTTCATTAAATTAATGACTTTCCATCAGCGAATAAAAAAAATCTTTTCCATTTCTAAAGTGTGCAATCATGGTTGAATGGTTAAAATAATAAACCCATAATATCATTTGAGATTTCCTAGTATCCATTTAAATTATGCTGATTACATGCTTTATCAGTGCCCAGCACACACTAGACTAGGTACTCTTAATAAAATTGATACCTTGTAATTGGATAGTTTCTTTAAAATTACAAAGCACATTCGCATAGCACATCTCCCTAGATCTTGCTAACAACCTTATGGCATTATAAAACAGAAATAAATCTTCACATTGCAATTATGTGAAGGTTTAAATTCAAAAGTCAGACTACAAAAGAACACCATTTATGATAGAAATATAAATAGGATACACAAATTGGCAATTGTTCTAGGTGGTTGACAACTATGACATATCAACTAACATACACATGACTTTTTAAAAGTCAGTAGTAAGGATGAAATAGCTGAGAATATGAATAAATAAATAAACCATACTGGGCTTCCATATTAAATTTTAATAAATCCAAACACAGGTCTTCTCTCTCATAATAAAGTTTGTTGATATTCCATACAGTCAATTATTTCATAGTCACAGAGTATGTGACGAAATTACATGCAAGAATGAATGGGATGGATCACACTCACTATAATTATATTTTAACACACTTGAAAAACTGTACTTCAAGACTCATACAGAATAAGGTGGTTGCAAAATAGCTATATTTTAGCAGAGAAAGTGTATAGGATATGACCTAAAAAAAGAAATGTCTAATAAAACCTAAAAACTTGATTTAAAAATAGCTATTCCTTTGGTTCCAGGGTTGTCATGTTATTAGTGCCTTATTTCACCTCAATGTATGGTTGAAATGGGACCAAGAGAATAAGTTTTTCCGACTCCAAGTCCTTTGACCTTCTCACTGAGCCATCCCTACCTCTCATGGGTATATTAAACCCATTATGGACACAGCGTTCAACTTCAAGTCTATTGTGGCTTTATTCAGAAAACTAAGATTTAATAACACTTTCTATTTTGTTTCCTATAAGCTTCTGACAATGCTGGGTATTCTGTTGACTTTTTTTTTTTTTTTTTTTTTTTTTTTTTTTTTTTTTTTTTGGCAGCAGCAGACCTTTGAAAAGTGGCATTTGGAAGCTAAAGATGACATCATGTTCACAAAGTTTATCTTATAGAACTCATTTCTTTAAATTACAAAAGAACAAAACTTGGATTCAAAATATTTCTATTATCATCTCATCTCTGCATAGCATTCTATGATTTTGAAGCATTTTTAATTATATTATCTAAATTAATGTTTGCTGATATGTGACTTCAATTGTGAAAAATATGTATTCTCAGGGAAAGGTTAAAGAAACTAGAGTCATTGAACTCAGTGTAAAAAAATTTAGAAAATATCTAATTCCTATCTTCTACTCATAAAAACATTTTTAGAAAGAACAAAGAGTTTGTCCCCCTACATCCTCACTGCAATAATGGAGTGAAGATTGATATAGAATAATAGATTTAGCTTATTTAAAATTTACGTGATAGTAAATGTTATGATCATTCCATGTTGATTTCTTTAAAAAAGGATTATTCAAACAGCACTTATGAAGTATTTACTCTTACACCAGAGACTATGTTAGTTATTATGGTAGAGACTCAGATATAGCCTTCCTGTCAAAGACTTCATAATCCAACACAGAATGCAGATATGCTAGCCAATGTCATCATTCCATGGGAATAGGATCTTTAATGGAAACATGTAAGTAATATGTGTACACAGTGCTATAGAATACACAAGAGGTGTCTGTTAACTCCACTACGGTTAAAAGAATACTCTTCACCAAGGAGATAACTGAATCCCGAAGAAATATTCACCGGGTAAAATAAAGCCTAAGAGTATTCGGATATACTTATAAAGGTTTGAGAATCATGACAGAAAATGAGGAATAATGTCACATAATTCAGCAACCACAGAGCTTGATATAATGTTGTTGTTGCTGTTGTTAATGTTTTCCCCCAGGAATCTAGGAGAAAAAGAAAATAATTCAGATGCTACTCTTAGCTTGATGTTCCCTCAAATACACTCTTCAGGATTTCTGCTTCGGTTTGATTTTTAAATAATAAGAGGAACTTTAAAAAGCTACCCCAGCAATCTATAAATTAGTCATTACTTTTTTTGTAGTGACTACTTAATTCTGTTCAAAACACAAGCATATTGCTTTTAAAAATTAATAGTTTCCAATAACACACACAAAGTTTATAACACAACAAATAAATCTGTTGGAGTTTCTCTAAAAAGGCCAGTATTCTAAAGATACATTAAAAAATAAATTTATCAAGTGTTTTCGATATGACTATTACAAGGTATCTGTTCACAGTGAACTGGTGGCAGCGAATATTACCATATTGAAAAAGTTAGCAGTTCTGCCTTTTTATTTAAAATAATATTTGCTATTAGGTAGATTTATCATTTTGTGATTTGACATTTATTTACATCTAATTATACAGCAGGCGCTGAGCTAATATATTTGTAAATCATTTTAATTTTTACCACTTTGGTGGCTTGGCTAAGTTTATATTTTATGGTTAATAAGAGGCATAGGCATGACCAATTATATAAATGTATACATGAAATAAAAATTATTCATCTTTAATTTTAAGTTAAATTGGAGGTCTCCATCTAAACAACCCAATCTACTTTTATCTACTATTTTGAAACAATAATTCCTATTTAAAACATTTATTCTTTTACATACCGGAATAGAGCTAGATTTTTTTTCCAGTTTAATGTATGTGTGGATAAAATATCAGGAGAAAAATGACCGTTTAATCCCATAATTTCTGTTACTTTAATTGAGTCCATACTCTATGCATTGCTTACTGAATGACGGTGAGCTCTGAGCAAAACCTACATACACATTCTGAACTATCTGTGTTACTAGGTATACCTACAGTTATAGCTACTCAAATAACATTTTGACTAGAAAATCGTATAATATAATCAAGGTTAAAAATATTTTGTGTTTATGTCTTACAGAGCTATAACATTCAAAGTTAAATTCAAATATTCTTGGTGCTTAGGCACATTACCTAACACTTAGTGGGTGCTCAATAAATATTTGTTGAATGAATTAAAAGCCAGTTCAGGACATAAAATAGATCAACATTACATTCCCTCCTGGGGACTAAGAGCCTGCTTTGCAAGGTAGTCCAAGAATCAATAGTAAAACAATTACTTTAGAATTTTGATGAATTTGAAAGTAAGCTTTAAAAGTCTAAATTAGGTTTTGTGTTGCTTTCTCTGTCTCGAAAGTGTAATAATACCTTGCTCTCAAAAATGAACCTACAAAAGCATTTTTTTTTCTCCAAAGGAGTCAAGCATCCTTAAGACATCAAACACCACAGTTTAACTCATAGTAATCAAATAAATATGCGTTCCCAGTAATACCCATAATTTCATCTCTCCTATTACAAATGTTCATCCAACATGAGCATATTTTAGGCTGGTCAAAATCGACACCTCTATTAAACAGTATTTTTCTCCAGTCAATATTTTTCTTATTCAAACATTTACTTTCAGCAATCCTAAAACTCCAGAGATCTAAATATAGGCAACCTCAACTTGAAAAAATTCACAGCTAAAACTAACATATACTCTATGCCAATCTGTGCACCAGCTGTGGATTAAAATGTGCTGAAAAGCAGAACATTTTGTCTCTCTTCGATGATCAAACAGTCTCCTGCAGCATATACAACTCTTCATTAAAGAGAGGAGGAATGTGTGTGGGGTGGTGGGGGTAGGGAGAAGAGAATCTGGGTAATTTTGTCTTGAGGTATCTGAAGATGCTGAAATCCACTTAATTCATAGTGGTTACCTGGTTCTTTAAACAATAACCTGTGTGAGTATTAAATAGAGGCAGAGAGAACAGGGATAACTGAGTTAGGTTCTTAGAAAGACAGTATCTTTCTGACTTTTTAAAATTACTTTCAGATTTGCTTCCTGTTTACTTTCTGGCAAACATTTAAAAATATCTGTCAAACGAGGTCACATTTACAGAAACTGTAGAAATTCCTTGTAACTACAGAGTTCTAAGGAAAAATGACAGATTTATTATAGAGGCAAGCATTAGCCAAAGAGTTCATTTAATTATTTTAAATCTCTTGAAAAATGCAAATGCATATTCACCTTAATATAGTATTTACCAATATGAAGTCTTCTAATACTGGTGGTATAAAATTGCTTGACCTTGTTCTAGAATTCCACAGATCATAAGTTCTTTGCTTATTCATTCATTTTAAATGGCCTCAAAAACTGTACAGGGATTATCTAACACAAGATGTCTTAAAGAGATCAGATACTAACCTGACCTGCTTAATAGATCAATGAAGTACAGCATAAAAGGAAAAAAAATCTTTAAATTGTTGACTGCAAATTCATGCTGAATAATTTCCCAGTATTTTGTAGAATGGTCATATTTTAGTAGAGACTTGTTTTTAGTGGCAGAACTATTTGTTTTACTTATTTAGCTCCCTAAAGTATAAGTTCTGTTGTCTTCCAACCACATGGCAAAACAAAACAATAGTTGCAATCCTAATCAGTCTGTATTATTTCATTTTAATGAGCTATAACTTAAAGTCTTCGCCATAATTTTATAGTGACAAATTGCATGTATGTTAATCAGATTGTTAAATATGGAATAATTATTCACTGACAGTAAAAATGAAAATCTTACACTAAATGAAAAAATATTATAAGAAAAATATTTGTATGTAGATGTGTACATATATCATTATATTAAAATACATAGACATCTTATCTTTAAAATGAAAATGGAAAATGTACAGATTAACATACTTAAAATGTACAATTTAAAAAGTAGAACTATAAAAAATCAAAGCAATATAAGTAATATCTTTCTTATATTTAAATGAGATTTTATACTTTTAAAAACACACGTTTATTATCTCATTGTGAATTTTACAACTACTGTTTAAGATACAAAAAGACAGGTACTATCATTCTTAATTGCTAGATAAGGAGACAGAAATGAAGTGATTTTCGCAAGTCTTAAAACTGATCTCAAGGGGTTTTTTTTACTTTTTTTAACTTCAAACTGATACACACCGTATATGCACACATGCATCCACTGAATTACAATGAGATAGAAAAATAAAAAATAGACTCCAACCTGCCATGTTATTTTAAAAGGTTAAAAAAGCAAAAATTGATGTACACATTAAAATAAAATGACATAGGCGATCAGTGCAACTGAGGTCAAACCATGGTAAAGGGGGGCGGGAGGGGAGAGAAGCAACATCTTTTTCTTTTCCTAAAAAATAAAAAAGACCTAATCAGAAATCACCAAAACAAGGCCACACCACGGAAGTTAAGAGCAGCACAGTATAGGTTAAGGACCACTTAATTACAAATTTGATCAGTCCATTCCAATTGACCTTTTAGATATAATCAGAGGTTTTGTCACAGAATTTCATAGGTTTTTTTTTTTCCCAGATACCTGACATCATTCTCTATCCTTGACTAACTTTGCAGAAGGACACAGTATTAAATATACCATGTCACAGCTACCATTTATGCTAGCCCTTTGATAGAGAGAATACCTAACACTCATGTTAATGGAACTAGAGCCAAAAAAAAAAAAAAAAATCAGACTTCCTTTGAAACTCAAAATCAAAACTCCTGTCAAAAAACTGGCTACAATTTTTTTAATTTAAGTTTTAAATATTAGGTATTGCACCCAATCAGAACTAAGAAGTAAACATTATTGATTCTAAAGAATTGCTCTAAAAAATAAGAATTGGCCAAACATCGAGCTCAGTTAAATAGTAGCCTGTATTATTTGGGGTTATGAAAGTCCCATTTGCCCTCGCATTTTTTATCTTGCAGCACTTTATGGTGTCTTAAATGCCTACTCAACCGAAGATTCTGAAGGTCACTGAAGAAATGTCAATATTATCAGCAAACACATTAACACATCTAACACATCTAGTCCTTATCAATTATCAACACCTCAACTTGGATTCAAGCAATCGGTTACCTTGCAGGGACCTGAGAGAATAAAATATGACTTGTACATTTTAATTAAGAGGAAAATGTTACAAACAGGCTCTCTTGTAAGGTAGGTGTAATTGGGAAAATAAGAGTGAAGGGCAATCAGAGGTTGACAGGAAGGGACTAGACATGGGAAGAATAGATTGCTCTGTCTTTGCCTTTTCTGGCTTCATGCAAAACTGCAGATCTTGGTTGATCCTTGGTTCTAAATCAGCCATCACTCTCTTTGCAATAAACCAAAAGATTCAATATTTGATTTCTTGAAAATTTCACCAAATCCCAGCATCATCTCCACCACATGTATAGAAGCCTATAAAGCTGCCATAGGGGCTGTTAAATGGTTTCCACTTCAACCTTTCTAACACGTGGTATAGCACAGATAAGGAAGACACTGGCAAAGTGCGATATCTGCCTCACTTTCCCTGTGAAATTCTTTGAGGCCCAGACCGATCATGTCCATCACCACTGAATGCCGGGTAAAGAGAAAAACAGGAAAGAAGCACTTTCGCCATTACATATTATGAGAAGCAAGAGGTTTGATCTGTGAGCATAAAGACAGGGTCTTGAATGAGCAAGGTTTTATTGGTGCCTCCCAGCCAGGGAACACCACAGTCTATAGCCCAAAGAAGATGCAGGAAATTTACTCTAGTGAACAAGAAACAGAAACATGAGAAGAGTTAACTACATAATCTTATTTACTTTGATTTATTCTGCCTAGTGGAGTCTTTCTCCTGTTTTTCTTTTCCTCCCAATATTTACTTTCTTTTTTTTAAGTAATTCATATTAACTAGAGAAGACTTGGAAACTATACATCGCCTGAAATTCTACCACCTGGAGATAATCACTAATAACATCTTCATGTATTTCTTTCCAATCTGTTCTTTTCCTTTGCATTTAGAGTTGTAGGTAAATATAGAGAGAGAGAGGAAGAGAGAGAGATGTTTTGCTTCATATGGTACATATGGTTGTATAGACCTTATCACTCTTTTATTTGTTCTGAATGTTTTCCTAGTCACTCATATTCTGTATAAAGATTTAAAGGTTAGGTATAGTGAATAGTTTACCACCTATGGGTGCTGATTATCTATAA